>NC_045543.1:122014732-122314732 GCF_009769535.1 Thamnophis elegans | reverse complement strand
CTTTTGAAGAGAGAAAAGGAATCAATCACAAACATTCCTTTTTGCATTCGGATGACTGCACAAAATCGCTTAGTCAAGGCTTGCTTATTTAAATTCATTTGTTCTTTGTTTCTGTAGCTCGCAATAGAACAAATGAGTGGGAATATGTGGTTGGATGTCCAAGAGGTATTTAAAAAGAAACAGGATCCAAGGTTTTTCACATGCAGAAAGTTCAGGTGAAATTCAAATTGTGAGAAAACAGCAGTACGAGGAAGGAGCAATGGGTACGTTTTGCCACTTTAAGTCATTAATAAAAATATTGAAAGGGGGATAAAAACAAATAAATCAAATTGAAAGGGGAAAACACGAGGAGCTTTGAAAATAAAAGGAGATGCGGAAGATATTTATGGTAAAAGTTTCCAAACTTTTTTTTAAAAAACCAATTAATAGTACCTTATGTTGGACAAAAATGTTTAAACATTCACACATGGCACAGATCTAAAATGCAGTTTTAAAATATGGAATTTTGGTAATAGTGTTTGTTATTACTACAAGGGGAAAGAAAATCATGGCAAAAGAAAGCTGATTTGAAGGAAGGCTCTATCATGAAGCCATTTTTAATATTCATAGCTACTTGATGGTAGCTGGGGCTTCATTCATTTTATTTGAAAATTTGGGGGTTTTTTTCCTTACAGAAAATAAGTAGGGATGTTAAGGTGATAAAACACTTTGAAATAGAATGCAAAGCTCTATCTTTATGTGCTACAGAAAATAAAAATATTTTGTGAGTGAGGTAAATGAGTTCAGATAGGGATAGGTAAGCAGTCGTACTCCAGATGTTGCTGAATTACAATTTCCAGCTTCTCTAGAAACATGGCTACTGATAAAGCTGCTAATTTAGGATCCTGGAGTGCTAGGAGTACTCCAGCTAGGATGCAGCTGCTAATTTAGGATTTCTCCCTTGGATTAGAGAGAGTTTTTTGAAAGAAATTGCCTGCTCACTCTTGATTCCTTATAGAATAGAACTGGGCAATCTTTTTGTTTTTAAGCACTCACCATTCTTTCATAATTGTCAATGATGTATGAGTCAGAGATATGTGGCATTTATATGGTGGGATTTTCTTTCTTTCCCTTTATTTTTAGTGAAGTTTATTTTTCCCTTTTCTTGTTTGATTATGAGAGTCACACTAGAGCTATGACTCCCGATGTTCCACCCATAGTCTGGAATTATCCAAATGTTTAGCCTGATCTATACATACATCAGCATTATAAAAGAATGATAAAATGTTGTTTGGAGAGGATAGATCAATTGTCGTACCTTTGGGTTCATTTGGGTAATTCAGATTTTCAATGTCTCTGAATGTGAAAGAAATTGAATCTGGATATATTTTTGCTGCAAAAAACAAATACTATGGTAGTGACCAAGAAAATGTATGCTGTGCTGAATTGTTTCCTGTTGCGAAAATGTGTAAAAAATGTGAGAGGCTTATTGCACAATTTTATCACTTTAGTTTGCTGCATGCAGATGCTAGATATGAGAATCACCCACTATTTTGTTTAAATTTTACATGATAGTTAGCATAGTCCTACATCAATTTCAGTATAAGAATCAATTCATATTTCAAGGATACCTTATGATTCCCCCTATATTTGGATAAAATCTGGCCACTGTAACTCCGATTCCTACAATGATAATGTTCGAAACCAGCACGTGGAAAAAACTGTAAGAGAAGAGAAAAACCAAGCTATGTAACTCTATGTAAGAGCAACCTCTTTTATTAGTTTCAATAAGCTAGTAAAAATCTTTCCATTTCTGTGACTCATCCACTAAAACCAATTACTTTTAGATGAAATGAACTTTTCTTCCAACAGCCAAATCTTAAATTGCTATTTTGAATACAATATAGCGATCTGAATTTCTAAGGTTCTTTTATTTGTTATCCAAAGTTCATAAAAGCATACTCATCTCTCTGTTTCTCTCACTCTCTTTTACACACACATACATATGAACAGTCATCCCAAATACCCCTAAATGCCATCCATATACACTATATAAAGTATAATAAATACTCTAAAACACATTCCCCATATGAAAAGCAATATTTTGGATCCATGAATGATCTGCCAAACTAATGAATATCAGAAGAAGAATCTTTAGAGGAGTGGAAATCATAACATTATAAATGTAAAGGGAAAGGTTCCCCCCACCAAATGGTTCCCATTTTTCTACTTGCATTTTTTACATGCTTTTGAACTGCTAGGTTGGCAGAAGCTGGGACAAGTAGCGGGAGCTCACTCCATTATGCGGCACTAGGGATTCGAACTGCTGAACTGCCAACCTTCTGATCAACAAGCTTAGCTACTGCGTCCCTAATGTAACCCTAAGCAAATTTTAAAGATTTTGATAGATTAAATAAATATTTAGGTTTGCAGGACTCACACAGAACAATTTTCATCAAACTCATTTTTTAGAGATAGTGTAAACAGAAAAGGTTTTGTATCCTATCTCACCTTCTTAAATTTTATAAGTAGAAAATTAAAAACTTGCAAGAGTTTTCACATTCCAAACAAGGCCTATATGTTAATGTAAACATACCATCCCATTTAAATGCTGATTTAGAAATTTTATACTCTTAGAAATGGGATTCTTGCTATTTTAAACAAAGAAAGAAACCAGATACAAAAAACAACTTGGGCATTATGATTTATTATTTTTCAATATATTTTATCCATATTGCTATTATACAAACAAGGAAAAGAAAATCTAAAAACAGAAAACATATTAAAAAATTAAAATGAAAAAAGGCACCATCACTAGTCACCCCTGCTAAAAGTAGTATGTATGTATGTATGTATGTATGTATGTATGTATGTATGTATGTATGTATGTATATACACACACACACATACACACACACACACACACACACACATACATACCACATACATATTAGAATAAATATATAAGAGTACCTGGCCTTTAAATAAATAAAGCTTGACTATACAGAATCATAAAAGTGATTCTATCCATTACATCTATAAATTCAATTTAAAAGGTCAGAGTCAATCCAGGATTGACTGGATTATCAATCCATATTTCTTCAATCCAGAATTATTTTTTATACCTGGGATGGTGATTTCTTCCCAATGGTGCAAAATTATCATATCAGTTTGGTGGGTCCAGAGTCCATTATAAATCAGAATATTCCATATTTTTGGAATATAATTTAACATTCCCATTAATCATTTTATACTGCATTTTTGTTAAGATTAATACGAATATGTGACCAAAACAGGACAAGCATAGGGCAAGCCCAAGACATATGAAAGAGTTTGTCAAATATATTACATGACCAGCATAAAAAGGTTGGCATGTAACCCTTTATAAACATCCACTGAGATGTCCAATAAATATGAACAATGATATTTTGCTATATCAGTCACATCTTAATGTTATATGAAATACACTGTAGTATAATTGGCTTTTGTAAGTTGTACAATCATAAAAAATGTGCAGTGTTGCTGCATGTCCAATTCTATTACAGGCTGTGAGAATGACTTTGGGAGAAAGAAGGAAGAGCTGCAGCCTAGACAGCAGTCTGATAAAAGACACCCAAGTTCAAAGGAAGGATGAGAGTGAAAGAGCATCTCAGATGGGACCTTCTCTAATTCTCCGGCAAGAAGGGAAGGAAAGTGTTTTCAGGCTTGCAAGATTATATTATTTTATTCCTCTCATCTTTAATTCAAAATGGTAAATGGTAAGTCTCCTGCCAAAGCAAAGCCATCATCACAGTGATTTACACATATATTGTTTGATGCTTGTAGTAAATGACTACAAATGAATCTTGGGCAACCTGAACAAAACCAGTCATATCACAATTACCTTGAGAAAAAGATTTGGGATGCTACCTAAATTTGTAAACATACATGATTGCCATTATTTTTTATGGAGTGTGTGTCTATGGATACCCTGAATGTAATTAAACAGTTTGGAAAACTGTTTGGAAAACTTTTCCTCCTTTGAGTCAGTGTTGACAAGTCTGTGCAGTGTTCCTCACAAGATTTCAGAGGCGGATTGCCATTGCCTTCTATCTACAGTTCAGAGAGTGTGACTAGCTCCAAGTTACCTAGCTGGATCTCCCTAAGCAAAGAAACTGAAACCATGGCCTCTTGGTTTCTAGCCTGATGCTTTATCCTAACATCCAACCAGATGTTTGAGAAAACATAGCATCTCTAAAATTGAGATGGTGCTGAAGAGCACACAAAGCCAGCGTGGGTGCCAGAACATGATTATAAATACACTTCCTTAGCCTCCGCATCAGGAAGTAGATTCTAAGTGCTGGCATTAGATGTAGCTGAAACCTCTGGAAAACTGACAGATCTCCACTTAGCATAATAAACCTAGGATTAATGTGTTTCTAAACACACTAGGTTTCCAGGAAATTGTTGCAGACCAGCAAATAAATTATTTCCATTGTCAACTCTTTAAATGGAACTAATAGTGGAAGCAAGTTGTATTTTTATCTCAACTCTTGAGAGATAAAATCAGGGTCTAAAGTCCCTTTTATAAAGTACACTGGTAGGCCCTATAAAAATAGCAAATAATTAAATCTACTATATGTACATTTGGGATCTTAAAAGAAAATGTTCAGACAGGCCCTCATGCCTGGTCATCTCGCAGCTTGTCTACTGCAATGCTTTCTACATCGGGCTGCCCTTTAAGGCCACCCAGAAGCTTCATTTGGTCCAGAACACAGTAGTGTGAGTGATGGGTGTGACTCACTTTGCATGTAATATCTCTACTTCATAAGCTGCACTGGTTACCAAGTTGCTTCTGGGTGTGATTTAAGAGGCTGGTTGTTACCTACAAAGCCCTTCAGGCTATACTGCTTGGATTCCTTTGATTGAACAATGTCACCTAATGGGATCCTTACAATTCACCTTCCCTGCCATAGTGTTTGCCCTCTCAAAGGAGAGGTTCCCACAAAATCTGGATGGCCCCACCCTGCTAGTATTTCAAAGAGCCTTGAAGATCTTTGGTGAGGGTGAATGAGGCTCCCTTCTGGGTAATATACTTTGGTTGGCTGCTTTGCACCATCTTTTGTTCTTTGTTTTTATTATTTTATTGTTCTCTGTGTCTTTAAGTTTGAAAAGCCCAGAGTTGTTGCGCATCTGGCAATCTAAAAATATAATAAGTTATAAAAATACATAAAGCATAGATCTTGCTAGGATCAGGATGACAAAATTGTCCCTGGAAGAAAAGCTGAATCTACTGCATTACTTTGAAATATTTTTTTTCTAATGTTATGGTTCTATCTGTTTGTGTATATGTGCCCTTGGTACAGTGTTGATTCTTGGTGACTATATGGAGTTTTCTTGGCAACCTTTTTAGAATTGTTTTGCCATTGTGCCTAAGACAGGAAATCACAGTCTCCCAATCTCTAGCCTGGCACCTGAAGCCATGCACCACACTGGATTTCTCTCTCTTTCTAAATGTTTAGAGTCTTTAATTTCTCCTTTATTAGCAGATAGCAGTTACTACCCTAGTCACCACATAATTTTTACAAATGTTAGTAACTAAAATTGTTTAATAATCACTAGATCACCTTGAATAGAGAACTGTAATAATCTGTGGGTCTCTTATAGTGGTTTTTTTATTACAACCTAGTGTCTGGCGACAAATAATACAGCTGCCTTGCTGAAACCAAATAGATCTGAATTGAATCAAAGCCTGGACAGGAAGCTATTCCATATACAAATGCTCTGCTATTTCTTCTAAACACCTTGAGCAATGTAATAAAACCAAGAATATTTTCTGAGAATCCATTTTTCTAAAGGTCACTATCAACCAGAAGCACTCGTGATTCTTGCAGCTGTTTATGTAACCTTCCTTATCTATCAGAAAACTCTTTGAAGAAAGGCACATAAAATGTTCACCTTGGTGACTTATGATAAGGGTGACTCCTGAATTAGTAAGCAAGATTTCTCCTTCTTTAAATAAAAAATAAAAGAACTAATGTTCATTTGGTCAACTTTAGTTGATTTTGCCTTATTTTTTGCTGCTATTACTAGAGCACGCACTATATGGAGAAAAGTAGAAGGCTTGAATGGAGCGCAGACACACACACACACACACACACACACACATGCCAAAAAACCCATAAAGAAATAATGCATCCCACTTGCACATTACACCAAGCTACAGTTGCAATCAGTGTAATCAAGATGCCAAATTTTGGTTAATTGCTCTAAAATTACATACGGAATATCAATGGTCCTGTTTACACATCATTTTAAACAAACAAACAAACAAACAAACAAACAAACATCAAACCAAAAACACTCCCCCACCCTCCTTTGAGACTGACATGAAGCTTGAATGAAAAGCTATCACTAACCACAATAGAAAGTTTATTCTAACAGTGGCAAATGAGTAGTGTCAGAATATTTCTATGACATGGGTGTGAAAACAAGAAATAGAACTAAGGTATGCCAAAAAGGAGGGGTTTACCTTGGATAAACATTCCCAAAGACATGTCCTAAAAATTGAACTCGTGCCAAGTAACCAAGCAGTGGGTACACAGTAACCATCTGGAACAGCAGGAATATTCTTGCAAGAAATGACATGATGTCGTTACTGGGGAAATTATCTAAAAAATTCTAACAAAAAGAAAAGTTAGTGATGCAAGTGAAATGGGGTTGTCATTTTCTTCTGCATACACACACACACACACACACACACATATATACACATACATACATACATATATATAATATACTGTATATACTGTATATGTATGTATGTATATATGTATGTATATATATAAAGGATTCTAAAGCAATGAAAATACATTTCTATATAGAGAATATATAACACATCAACATATCATCTTCATAATTGAAATATACAAGACTTGGAAAATTCTATAATGGCTTCATCTGTATATTTGTTTTTTTAATCATGGAAACACTTATACATGAAGTTACGGAATTTTATTCCTGAAGGACAAATTAAATATGGCTTAATTATTTACAATAGTTTGGTTCTAGAATTTTAAAAACTGCAGTCTTATTGTAAATTAAGTTCTGTAACTTAAATAGGGAAAATTCTTATGCATTTTATATTCTCAACACATGCACAGATGCATTTCTATATTTGTGTGTTCTGTTTTTCCTTAAACAAATTTATTTTGACACAATTTCCTAGACAAATGCATGTCTTCAGATGCATAAAGCTTATTTTGAGATGCCGAGCTATGCTGGAGAAGGGATTGTAAAACATTATAGAAAAACAATTTTTGCTTAATGATCTGTTTTATTTTCCAGCTACACCGATAATTTTCATTTATGCACCAGTCCAGTGTATAACAGCATACTTCCATATAACCACTGTTTACCATTTGGAAAATAGTACCATACTTTAATTAGACCCTGAGCCAATCTGGATGTCATCTCAGCTGTGTAAACCATATGACGAATAAATATTTGGCCTGTATACGAAATGTTTGTTCAAGGTGAGAATAATCCAGGAAATCCCTAATTAGCCCTTATTTCACATTTCATTTGAATCAGGAAACTAAAATTACCAGTTTGGAACTTCATGTAATAGCCTAAGGATTCTAGTTGTTGCAGAACTGATAAACATATTTTTCCAGTCCAGACAAAAAAAAGGAAACTATGCTTTATTAGAAACTTCATTTGGTTTAAGCTTCTAAAAGCTCACTACGTTAGCTAATTAAACCAAGGCAGACTCTTCTGAAACAAATTTCTTAATTTGAAAAAGTAACCGACTTTTCTGTACAATTAATATCTGCATTGAAGTGAAGAAAAAAATGGTACAATGAGTTATACCAATTGATTCAACTGACAGCTAGTGTTTAATGGTGCCAAAATAGCTTTAATTAGAAAAATGTGGTATTATTAAAGTATGACATGTTCATAATTCTGACTTGATGCATTAAGTGAAAGTGGGACCTGATAATAACATTATATTAAATGCAGATGCAGATAGATACTACACTTGATCTTAGCCAAAAGGCCGAGAAGCGGATGCAGATAGAAGAAAAGAGAGCAATGCTTACATATAACCAATTATCAGCAATTTAAACAAAGCTCCCCCCCCCATGTTAAAGGTTTTTGTACCTGTTCTATACACTCCTTGCTCAATGGTGGAGATGGAAAAGAAGCAAAGATTAGCACCCCAACATAGAGATACGTAAAACTGACTAAAAAGTAAGCAATTGAAAGATCTCTGACCTGTAGTTAAAACACAAGAAACAGCAAACAAATAAAATCAGTTTGTTTCAATTATTATATGCAAAATTAGTTACAGGACAACTCCTGGAACAGTTAAATCATAGAACAATAATTCTTATTGTTTGAATTAATTGTTCCCTGTGCCCCAATAAATGGAAAATATATTGTTTTTAATTATTAAGTAGATACAATAATACAGTGACTTTGGGACTGTGGGTTAAAACAGTTACACATACACACACACTTACATACACACAAAACCACAATTTAGCATACATTGAAGGGCATAAAGAAAAAAAGCTATTACAAATTTGGAAATCAAAGCTAATTAAGCCATCACGTTCTCCAAAAGGAGCCTATTTAAACCGGGCCTCTTGTTAAAAACCAAACTTTTTCTTTTACAAAAATGTGGATACCAAATGACATATGGAAATTATACAAGTGTCTTCTTTTATGGGATGCTTTTTATAGTATTTAGCTGGCAAGAAGATGCTTCAAATCTAGCAGTGCCTTTTACTTTTCCACACATTAAAGTACAATGTGGGTAAATTACAATGCTGGATAAAGGCTCTGTTCCCTTGATGAATGAAGGAAAAATCTTCCAGATTTCATGGCTTACAAAAGAGAGTGAATTAAGGGCAAGTGATGGAACGATGGGGAGCGTTTGTTAATAAAGTCGAGATGGCAACATGCTAAAAGGGGGCAGGGCTTTCATCACACAGTTGCAGCTGCCATTTTTTCACCACCCTATTGTAGATGTTTCTGTCACTAATTCTCAACTACCCTATCCTTACAATATTATTGTACAACTAAAAGGGACAGAAAGGAAACCATGTGCTTCATTGTAAATTCCTTAAAGTGGAATAACAAGCAAGTTCAGTTTTGTTTATTCTTTTTTTAAAAATAAAATCTTTATTTTCAAACAAACACAAAAACACAAGACATATAATATAAAAACCTCTTCAACTACATACAGTGTATCGATTGGTTACAAAGTCTTTCTGCGTCCTTTCCATAGTCATCACTTGAGCTTTATCAAATTCACATATTGTCAATCCAATATCTTTGTATACATTATTATTATTATACTTCATTTGTTTGCTTATCACTATTGTTTCTCCATTTTAAACAAGGTATTCTAAATATGTATCCATTTATATTATAATGATTCATTATATCATCTTCAATATATCCAATAATAATTTTTATATCCCATTCTAAATCATTCTATTATTTTAGCATTGATAACATTCTCTAATAATTTTCAATTCCATGTTTTTTTTCCATTAGTATCAATTCAATATACATATATACAAATTGTTATAATCATCTCCATCATCCACACTTACAGTTTGTATAACATTTCATATTATCAATCTAGTATATGTAAATGCTTTATTATCATTATTAATCATTTATTTGGCTATAGCTATTATTACTTTGTCTTATACATAGTACTCAAAATTTAAATACATTTAACTAAATTTTATTGTGACGTTTCATTTCATTATCCTGTATCCTTCCAGAAATAGTGCAGTCCAATATCTATTGCCATTTGTAGAATCTGTATTCTAAGTGTTTTCTTGATAAGTCTTATGTAGACTTCTCTTGACAACTTGTTATTCATTGCATATCTTATAAAGATTGGAAACCCTCTATCTGTTCCTTTCATCAGCTTGACTTTTATTATCTCTGGTGCTTCTGCCGAAATTACTCTCATTGTTTCTGCCAAATTTTCTCCCCTTTCTTCATCTATATTTTGATATCTGAGATAGAGTTCCAGTTCATCGATCTCTCCTTTCCGTATTTTGCACTTATCATTTCCCTCCACTCTCGATTTGCTGTCAGTGTCAACAATTTTCTTATCACTTTCATATGTCTCTGTGGTTTTTTGAATTCTGTCCTCAGATTTCATTGTTGTTTTATAAGTATTCTCAACTCTTCCCTCTGTACTTTCTGTATTTTGATCTATAATTTCAAGTCTCTTTTCAATTCTCTCTGTGATTATTAAGACTTCTTGAATTTCTAGCATAATTCTTTGCAATGTTAGTCCCTTTTCTTCTTCATATTGGGCCATTTTTCCAGGTTATAGACACTGCCACTAAAACATCCAAGGCTTTTGCTAGGTTTCAAACAAATTCAGTAAAGTTTTTCAGGTCAAAGCTTTCTTTTTCCTTCAAAGAAACACCTGTATAAACAAGACGTTTTCCACTGACCCTTTCAGTAACCAAAGCCAATAGCTTTGTATTATCAGATATTGCCAAGTCTTTAGCCTTTAGATGGCAGTGTTACATCCTTTTCCTCTGTTTTTGCCTCTCTTTCTAAGCTCCGAACTCCGGAAGAGAAGAAAAAAAAATGTTTAAAGATTACGATCCAGACGAGCCTTGCGAGGAAAGAAACTTTTAATCCACAAATACAAAAAATGGAAAAAGTATAGGAAAAAAAAGGGGAAAGGGAAAAAAAGACCAGTCCAGTTTAAAAGTAAGAGGCATTTGTAAAAAGTCCATCCATAGAAAACAAACAAAATTAAAGTGAAAAAGATACGTGTTAATTCGCCACTTCCTTCCTTCTGTCTTCAATTTTAACTAAGTCTTTTGGGTTTTCTCTTCTCTAATAATAAGGATTTTTCTCACACTGTCTCTCCTGTTCTGCTTCCATTTTAGGGGACTGTCTCAACCTTCTGCAGCCATTTTTACTGCTTCTCTTGTAGCCGGCAAAAAGAGCTTTCTCCTGGATCGATCAGGGACTTTGCGATGTCCCTGAGATCAGCAGGACCTGCTCTTCTCTATCACCATTCCTTCGGAACAGTTTAGATTCAAAAAGGACCATCCAGCAACAGAGATATTGACAGCAATCATGGAGCCCCACGATTGCATGTTGTGTCGTTGCGACATCAAGGACCACCTCCCAGTTTTATTTACTCTTTTTTGCCTACAAACTCTTCTTTTCAGAAATTGGACCATATTCTAAATCTATCTTTTGAGTTTTATTTCACAACTGTTGCTCATCATTTGAAGCAAATGTTATGACTTCCTCCATATCGGAGAAAAAGTTGTGGTTCACAACTTTCTTTTCACTGGGCTATTTTACTATAGATAATAAGCAACAATCCCCAAATCTTATGTCTTCCCTGACAGCTCATTCCATCTTCTTTTACCCCTTCTTCTCTTTTTTGATTCTATCTCCAAACAGGCATTTATACAACATCTTGGGAAGAGTTTAGATTATTCCATTCTTTAGATTTGTGCCTTTTGTTCTGGTCCATTTCAATAATAGTAGTCGAGATTTACTTGTTAGCAAGTTGACTCCTGCTCCTGTCTCTTCTCCTTAGGGTTGCCATTTGCCTGCGCTGAATAAAAGCAGGCACCAAGTGCCTTTATTCAGTAAACCATGGTTAACAAAATTTGGTTCAGCATATACTGTATATGGCGTTTTCAGCAAATGATATTGTGGATGAGTTGTGGTTTATGATAATGTAGCAGAAAAACAGATGTAAGATGGAGGAATGTTTTAATTTAAAAAGTCAAAATGGCAGCCACAATCATGGGATCAATCCATGTTCCTATTAACATTTTATAGACCTTTTTTGACCCTGCCATGAATACCCCTGGTTGACTTCATTCTTCTCAAGTGGGGCTCTTTACTTGGATACCTCAACACCATTTGAACATTTATCTACAATCCCACAGTATTTTCACAGAATCATAGAACTATAATGTTCTATGTAATAGAAACACAGACATCTGCAATGTGAAGAAAAACATTAACTCATTCTATTCTGCAACATTCCATTTTAATTTTCTTATTTTTTTATATTTGTTAAATTACTCTCATGACTGTACCGCTCCAGTTACATCTGATAAAACCCAGATTCTGTCCAAGCCCCTGAAGCAGCAGAAAATGAATGATTAAACGAACAGACAATTTCAGTGAGTAATATTGACCTTAATTTCTTTTTAGCTAGATATAATTCCTGTAAATGTTTGGAATGGGATCTTCAAACCCAAATTGAAAATCAACAGCTTATGGAAGTCCCTTCTTCCCTGGCAGAAAATGCTTCCGATCCCCGGTCTGTTGTTGTCTGTTCAGCAGCTGCTTTACTCAAGCAGGATGGGGATGATATGAATTTAAAAATGGAGATTGCAAATTTTATATCTAGTCAATGCTTGCTCACAGCATAAACTGTTATCTCAGTCTCTGAACTTTTAACTTCTTTTACTGTCAACATTTCATTTGAGTATATACTATATACTAGTTCTGGAAACAGTAGACTGCTAGTGAGATCTGCAAACATTAAACTGGGCTACAGTCTAAAGCATTAGGCTGGGCTACAGTGTAAAAAAGTTAGATTTAGATTCCATATTTATCCAGAAAGTCATACATTTTTTTCTCTTTCTCGACTTATAAGAATAGAAAATGGAGAACCTTCTAAAATAAGCATCTCTTTAAAATAAATGGGTTAAATATGCTACTTTTGGGCACTGAAAGAGTTTAGCTTCAGTTTTATGCTACAAGAACCATCAAGTTCAGCGCTTATGTTAAATAACATTAAGAAAATATAGCCAATTCTCAATATGGACAGCATGAACAATTAAACTAAGTTTGAAAATCTGGGAGAATAAAATTGTTGTGACCATTTTACAAAAGGTTAGGACTACTGGGTGGGGTGGGGTGTTCCCAGTCATCATTTACACCAACAGCTTATTTTGTTTTGGTTTGTTTTGCTCCAAAAACAGAAGATTAAGGAAGCAAGTCTCCAGAGTGGCTTAATTTAGAATTCACCTTCTTTCAGATGGTTCGAATGTTGCTTAACTTTGTGATTGACTCAATCAGAGCTTCATGTGCCTCTTCTGTTATATGAAGTGAGATGGATTCAATGAACTTTGATACTTTTTATTTATTTGAGAAACAAAGGTGACAAATCTGATTTTGCTTGTGATTGCATGACCCCTGGACACTGTAACCGTCATAAATATGAACCAGTTGCAAAGCATCCAAATTTTGATTATGATGTGATTATGGGGATGCTGCAATGGTTGTAAGTGTGAAAAGCAGTCATAAGTCGCTTTTTTCAGGGCTGTTGTAACTTCAAACAGCGGTTGTAAGCCGAGGACTACCTGTACTTATTACTTTGTTTCTTTTTAAGTCACTTCCATCATACAGCTTTAATTTATGATGCCAGACCAAGATAAGCAAGAATATAACTGGAAGTTATAACCAGAAATCATCAAATTGGAATTGCTTTTTTTTTTTAGATAGAAAATAATAAATTCAGCCTACTTTCAATTAAAAGTAATATGAAAGTCAGCTGTATTTACAGTAATTTCAGCCTCCTGCTTTGAAACAAAACATGCATTTTACCCTTTCACTCCTCTTTAAAGAGAATTGTAAATATCCTTTTGATTTCTTGGCAGAATTAAAATTATTTTCAGGAATAATTGCCTTGTCTGAAGTGCCAAGTTTCAGATTATTAGGTTCAAGGGTTTTATCCTGCTATTCGGCAATACTCCAAACCAAACCAAATATTTGTGTTCTGATGAATTAAAAAACGCAACCAGATTAATGGTCAAAGTGAAATGGCAAAAAAGCACTACAGCTTTTTAAAAAAAACATCCCTTAAAAATTTAATACAATTTTGTTTAATGACATATCATGTTACCCTGTATTTTCTTCTTTCTTGAGTCACTAGAGACTTTATTATAAATATACAAAAATCAGTGTCTGGTCCCCATGCTAATGAATCAGACTTTATGCGACATTCATGACAATTCAAGTTTGAGATCCAGCTGTAAAACATTTCTCCAAATATTTGGAAGGTCATCCAGATGCTGAATGGCAAACTTGAGATAAGTATCGATGTTCTGCTTTTCTGCTAAATGTGGAATCCCATTTTTGCTCAGTGCTTTTCCGAAGGTCAGTCCTGAAGACTGGCTGAAGTGACAAAGCCTAAATGATTCTATGCACACTTAATGGAATCATTCTGACCAAACATCCACTCTAGGGAAGATTCATTGTTATCCCCCGTCTTTGCTAGTTCAAATTTATATGTATGTATACGGACTGGGAGAGCCTCAAAATTTTAGAAATGGTTCTCTAAACTTTCTCAAACTGAAAGCCATCAATGATTTCCTTACTAGGAAGTCCTTAAGATTCTTCAGAATCTTATTTTGAGCATTTGTCCTAGGGCTGGCCTGAATAATATTTGATTGCTTAATGAAGCATTCAGAGAAAGCTAGCTGTAGACTAAGGTGAACAAACATTGGATTAGAGTGCTGAAATTTACATGACCCCCAATACAGGCCATACCTGAGCACATACCTAAGAACCATTACAAAGAGCAATTTGAGGAAAAGTCACTTTTTGCATGTAAACATATTTTCTCCTCTAGTCACTTACATTTTTTTCTTGGTTCCTGTTATTCTTAAGTAGCGTAATTACACAATTATGGATAAAGAAAGCCAGGGTCAGCACTCCTGTAAGCTGAGGAAAAAAGATCCTGAACTCTGGAGAAAGAGAAAACATAAATCAGAATTTTCAGAGTGGTGACTGTTAATGTTAAAATGAATATAGTCTAGTGACTATCGATTCCTAAGCGAAGCTCCCAGTCATATTTGTAGTGGCAGCTGTTATATATTCAGGTAGGATATATTTAAGTTTCGCAAAACATACAGAAGAAGCAGCAAGCAATCAGATGTAAAAGGAGAACACCAACAATTATAGAAATAGCTGTATGAAATTAGAATTGAGACAGCTCTTAATACATTGCTTGCCTCCAGGACATTGTACTCATAATTGACATTGGATAAATCTTTTTCTTGCACGCACGTACATACAACTAAAACAAAACAAATGCCTAATTCCGTGCATTTTACTCCTTTTTCCAAAGAACTATCCAAATGATGTCATAATACTACCCACCCATTTATATTGCCTTGTATTTTTTACAATAAAGTTACATCATTTAATCACATTTTTTAAATTTGAAAACCAGAGAAGGCTAAATAATAATACCGAACACATTTATGGGGGAACAAATTTTCCACAAGAAAGAAGCATTTCTCCCCCCCCAAAAAAATCACAGTCTGCATATTAGGAAAGTAAGAACGTTATTGGCAGGCTGATGGGATAGGGGCGTGATGGCAAACCTATGGCATGCGTCCTAGAGGTGGCAACCAGAGCCCTCTCTGTGGGCATGTGCGCTGTTGCCAGCTGGTCTTCTGGTTTCCGACGTGCACATGCCAGCTAGTCTTAGTGTGTGCCAGTCCTCCGGCGCGTGAGAAGATCAGCTGACCGGCACGCATGCACATGCCGGAAACCCCGAAGACCAGTTGGCCAGCACGCACATGTGCACTGGCCAGCTGGTCTTTGGGTTTATGGCACTCCGGCG
Source organism: Thamnophis elegans (assembly GCF_009769535.1). Lineage (NCBI taxonomy): Eukaryota > Metazoa > Chordata > Lepidosauria > Squamata > Natricidae > Thamnophis > Thamnophis elegans. The sequence goes on along the minus strand of NC_045543.1, from coordinate 122,299,110 downwards.
CCAATATAGGGTACAGGATTAGACGATGATGCAGAATTGAGCTATTCCAAGGACTTTTGGTGCTAATCTTGTCCTAACTAATACAAGTAAAATAAAAACTAAAAGGAAGCATTCATGAATGTGATAATAGCTTTACAGCATTTTCTACACTATGATATGCAGATGCATTGAAAGTGGGCCTCACTCCTTTCAAGTATGTATAGGACTTCATATTTTAAAAAGGTAAATTAAAAAACGCATGCATTTCCTTAGAATTTGAATATTATTATTTTTTTAAAAAAAGGTTTCTTTAAATTAAATGTGTATATTTATACCTAATACATAATTGTATTCCAGCTTCTTTTGTACTACTAGTGGGTAACATTCTAATTTAACTATCAACATATTGTTATATATGTTATATAGAATGTATTTCTTTTTGTTGTCATCTGTTTTAGATACCATGAATTACTATTCAGTAAGAAAAATCATATCTCTGAAGCCAAGCTCTTCTCTGATTAACCAGCTAAGCTCAAGAAAAAGTTTTGCTTTCCGTTCTCTACCACTACAATGGTTTTCTGCCTATATTTTAAACAAAAGGAAATTTAAGCAGGACAGTGCTTTCCTACTAGGTTACTTCTACATCTATATATAGAAATCAGTTCCATTTACAGGAGAGACTAAGCCATGGTTAGCAGAAAGATAATTTACTGATGAAACCTCATTTGGCTGGCCTTCACACACTGTTTAAGCCATAGTTGAAAGCAACCAACTATATTATGATTTAGAGTGCAACATTTTTCCAGTTAAGATATGGTGCCAGATTGAGGCCAGTAGAAATATCAGTACCGAAGAAAATGGGATGGAATTATTTTGATGTCTGCTCTAGAATATCTATTTAATCGTTTTGTTTTACTGTCATCAATACTGATCATATTGCATGTACAAAATGCACTGTTTCCATTTCACAAAAATAAGTAGAAACGTGATGCTTCCCTGCCGACTTAATTCATACATGGCTTTTGAACGCTGAGTTTGTTGCCCACCCATGATTTAACAAAATACAAGGCTGAAATTCTAATGTTTGTAAGACTTTTCTGATTAAAGTTAAAGCTGGATTTACCAAGTCTGCTAACTTAACATCTGTGCAAATTCACAAACAACCCAACAGAATTGCGTAATTCTCCCCCCCCCCCGCTCTTTTTCCTGCCTTGTTTGGATAATCATTCAAACATTCACAGATGAAGTGTGCCAGTAAACAATAACATCTGAGCAACGATTTCTGACAAGAGCCATCTGGAAGACTATTATGGGAAAGCTTCATTGCATGTTAGACAAAACCATCAAACAGCCAAGTAGATGCAGTAATGATAGACAAGGGTGAAGCATTGGTCCATATACATGTCCTGCATGTCTTCTATCACACACCAATGAGATTGCCACATGGCAAAAATATGAGCTAGCCTGCCAGGAGATTCTAACCTAGGCAAATGATTTGAGTATGATTACTAACATATTTACTCCCCACTCTTCTTATTTGGGTTTTTACCAAGGAGATCTAAGGAGAGTTATATTTTACTCAAGCACTCAAAGTAAGCTCTCAAGCACAAATATTATTTTTCCCCTACTCTGCTGTCAACTTAGAGTTAAAATCACTGTGTTTCATCACGTGTATAGGAACTTGTGTTTACCATAACATCAGCCATTGACTAAGCAAATCCTTTTAAGAACTATTATTTACTCTATTATAAAGCCTGGAAAAAAGGAGGAGGAAATTATCCAAACCACAGATCCAAAATCTTGGTATGGATTCTAACAAACCCCTCATCCAAAGTTTCCCATGATAGAGAACAACAGTGTATTAACCATTTACTCAAACTAATTTAGAACTACGATAAACTCTGCTGTTTATGAAGAGGTTTGAAATGTTCCTGCTTTATAAAAAGAAATACATTTTGGTTCACCACATGAGAGGGACCCACACTGTCCTTGGCCATATATTGTGAACTCTACATAATGTGGAGTCAGTCTACTTGAAAGGAAGTAGTAGGTTGAGAAAGATTGCCTCATATCCAAAGCGAATAAGTTACAAACAGGTTCCAGTTCATTTTCCATGGACTGTAAGAGGAATTGAAGACCACTAGGATTGCTGGCAGGTAATATTCAAGGGCAAGGAGTGGCTTGACAGCAGGCAGCAGACTGTGTCACTGGTGCCCTGAGGCCTCACGTGCTAAGCAGTTATGTCCTCTGGGAATACCCACCCATTCCTGCTGCTCCTGGGCTGTGCAAACAACGACAACAGGGAGGTAAGTCTTTGGCAGAGAGGATGGTCCAGTTATTCTGCCATGAGGATGCCTCTGTTAGCATAGAAGAACAAAACAACAATAAAGAAGACCTTTCTGTAGACCAGGGGTCTCCAACCTTGGCAACTTTAAGACCTCTGGACTTCAACTCCCAGAATTCTGGAAGTTGAAATCCACAAGTCTTAAAGTTGCCAAGATTGGAGACCCCTGTGCTAGACAAAGGAAAACTCTTTCAGGAAAGGAAAGAGAAGGGAGTACAAACTAGAAAAGAAGGAGGGAGGGAGGGAGGGAGGGAGGGAGGGAAGGAAGGAAGGAAGGAAGGAAGGAAGGAAGGAAGGGAAAATATTTCTGTTCAACAAAGCAGAGAAGGAAAGCAAAGCAGAACTTTGGAGATCTTAGTGGAATGGGTTTCCGCCCTTATATCATTCTTGATATAATCTTGAAAAAAAATTACATACCAACCAGAAAAACCCAAGTGTTAAGGGTTCTAATTAATGAAAAATAGTGACAGCTAAGTTGCCATAGTGGAATGGTTGTTTCATAAGTACTTGTTCTGATTTATCTGCTCTGCCAGATTGCTACCACAATCCAATTTCTTAAGGGGCCTCTTCCAACACTTTTCTTTAGATAGAACATTTCTATAAAGTCTCTCACATCAAAAAACCTACATGTGGGAGGCAATGTTCACAGAACATTAAAAAATTCTTGTTACAGGCTATTTTCCATCCATTTTTTTCTGAAGAAAAGAATGGCATTGAAAACTATCCTTAAAGATTTGGTTTTTGTTGTAATGGCTGATAGCTATTCATCCATATAGTATTTTGGAAACTGGAAGATTGACTATAAAGTATGAACAAACTGAGCAGATAACTCTAGGAGGAAAAAATGTATGTAATTCCCTTAGCTCAGGGGTTGGCAACCTTAAATACTCAAAGAGCCACAAAGGCCCTAACCAGAAGCCTCCATTCAATTCTGGAGCCAACCAGAAGTCCGGTTCCCCTACCATAGAGTCTCTTCCTAGCGCAGCGTCCTTTTTCCTCTACCTGTCCTAACTGAAAGCTTGTCAATTGGAAAGCCGACTGGAAAACCTGCCCTTGTCACAGAGTCTCCTCCTGGTGTGCCATGCTTCCACCCTCCCCCAAATGGAAGCTCTTCTCAAAATTCTGGCGCTGACCTTTCGACAGTGAGCCGCAGCAGAGGGATGAAAGAGCCACATGCGGCTCCAGAGCCGTGGGTTGTTAACCCCTGCCTTAGCTGTATGTTACTGTCTAGGAATAATTAAATTTAGTGTCTGCATAATGACTCCCCAGACAGCTTCCCCAAGAAAATAATCATCTACTCAAAGAGCAGCAGAGGAAAACAATATTTTTCAGAGCTTATTTTGACATCACATTATATTCCCAGCAAAAGTAGAAGAAATCACTCCTGATGCCTCTTTACAAGTTTTTTTTATAGAAGACCAACAAAACCACTGCCTTGGCTTCAGATCTGAAGCAGAAATACCACTGTGGTGACTATCCAATTTAAGGATTAGGTTTATGTGGGTACCCAGTCATGACATCTTATTTCATGAACATTGGCTTAGCATGTGTGACCCAGTTTTGTCTATAAGGATGGTTTCCAGCCTTCATGATAGGTAGAGAAGTGATAGGTCTGATGTGTTTTAGACAATTAGGGTTTGGATGGATTATAGCAAGGTAGATAAAGTAATACTATAGCCGAAAGCTTATCCTGCCTGCAGGCTCCATTCAGTTGATTAAATTATTTAAAGGGAACAGTCCATAAATATTTTTTAAAGTTTACCTGGCACAAAATATATATTTGTTGCAGTCCAATCAAATTCTAAATGGAATCCTAGAAGAGCAGCTTTCACAGTAACAAGAATAACTAAATAAATGACAGAGACAGTACCTGCAGCGGGAAAAAGAAAATAAACAATTGTATCTAGATATATTGAAACTAATTAATATAGGAAAAATGTTCTTTAATATCTACAAGTCTTAGAACATTATAATTCAGCCTCTCTCTTTTACATTCTTCTTGTAAATCATTTTAACCGTAATTGAATGAAATGAAGTTACTTGACATCATATTCAACAATACCAAACTGGAACATGTTAGTGGGAGGACAAAATAATGTTAACCAAATTGTGAGCTTAAAATCATTATTACCATTGTTCTCATAATAATTATCTGAAAGAAAAATTAATCAGGGTTTTGGAGACTAGAAATTCTAGACACAGTAAAAAAACACAGATGTGCTTTTAAATGTGGATATTTTCATTGAAAAATAAAGAACTTGCAGTCCAAAAACTTCCTGTATCGTACCTCTGCAAGATAAAGCAAGCATATTTTACACATCCATTTTCATAAACATGATCTGACACTCAAGGACAAATAACAGATTGCATTGCTTCCTTGCTTTACGATATTTCAGAACAATATTGCTATACAACATATAATTTCACCTTATCTATTACTTTCATATTACTTTACCTATTACTTTCTATAGGTGTGTGAATATATTGCAGAGAGAAAAAAACAGCATTTAAAAAACTGGAACAAAATGAGCAAAATATAAACTCTTATGGATTTCTAAGAGTTCAGTATCTTGTTTAATCTTTTACTAATTTAAGGAATATCTCCAATTGAATAAAAGAAGAAATAACAAGAATGCAAAAGTTTGAAACTTTTTTGTTATGGCTAAGATAGACAATTGTTCTTTCTTCCTTGGCTGAAATACACAATGTGATAGATTCACAACTGGATTACTGCTGTCTCTTTTTAAAGTTAAAAAAAACACAATTAGAGATGTCAACTAGCAAAAGTTAACCATTTTGAGGGCTCATTAAACATGATTAATACTGGATGAAATTGCTTTCCAGTTACTGGAGAAAGAAGAGTGGAGCAAATGTTATCTTCTCCCACAGTGAGAGCACTGTCATTATAAGGAAGCATTTTGCAGTGGAAAGAGAGGTTGAAGAACTAAAACAACATACAAAATCTTCCCCAACATTTGCTGCTTCAAGTTAATTCAAGATCTGTTATTGCCCTGGCAAGTTTTAAATTTCCTGAGATGCTGAAAAATTGGAGCAAAGGTCTTTTGTGTAGTGAGACCCACAACTAACAAGAAATTTATTGAGTCAAGATATCTAAAAGAATCTATTTTGCATAATTTTTAGTGACTACTACATACCTAATATGTTAAATTTGGCAAAGAAAGATGGAGATTTAAAATTCAACAGTAGAAGAATGATGGTCAAATAAAATGGAACGGTTTTGGATTTGTCCCACCACTTTTCAAATTCCTCAAATCCAACAGCACCGATAGAAGTAAATTCAAAAGTTTCGTTTCCTGGTACTTTATGGTTACTGTCACTTGGACATATTACTGTAAAATTAAAAAAGAAAGAAAATGATTGTTTAGCTTAAAAAATCACTTGCAATAGGTTATGATGGTGATGGTGATAGTGAGAAATTATGTTCTGGAAATCAAACATTGAACATTAGTTCAATGTTTCTCAATCTTGGTTCCCTGAAAATTCTGGGAGTTGAAGTTCACCCATCTTAAAATTGCCAAGGTTGAGAAACATGGCATTAATTAACTTCTTCAAAAAAGCATAAGCAGTGCCCTGCTGGTCCAAATAGTCCAGTAGTCTGTTCTTACCATGGCCCATCAAGAAAGTCCACTAGATTCCCTTTAGAGCAGTCCCACTGCCACTAATAGCCATTCATCCAGTCCCACTGCCACTAATAGCCATTCATCCAGTCTCACAGCCACTAATAGCCATTCATCCTATGGCAAAGAATCTTTCCTGTCTAAAGCAAAACAATAGCCCGAGAATTAACTAATATGTGAACTTGAATCCATAGAAAAGAGTCAGTTTCATGTAGTGGTTAAGGCACCAGCTAGAAACCAGGAGACGGTGTTCTAGTTCTGCCTTAGACACAAAAGCAGCTGGGTGACCTTGGGCCAGTCATTGGCTTTCTTTGCCCTAGTAAGAAGGCAATGGCAAACTACTTCCAAAATCAAGACAAGAAAATCACAGGGATTAGTCAAGGTATTTGCCAGGAGTCAACACTGGTGTAAGGGCACAAACCCCCAAAACACAGAAGCTCTGCTAATGCCAGGCTTACTTTTCTTTAAGCATGACTTCCATATTGTTTATGTGCACACATAATTCTTACAGGTAAGAAATGCATATTGGCAGTAAGACTTCCTTTGCTTGGTGTCCTTCAGATAACTTAACTGTAGTTGCTGTCATTTCCAGACAACATGACCAAAGGCCTGCCTTGGGCTATGCTGCCCAGAATGATGGGAGCTGCACTCCAGTAACACCAAAGCACCCCTGGACAAATCCTTCATCATTCAAACTGCCCTTTTCATGCTGCCATGTGGTTATTAGGTCTCTGTCAGGGAAAGATGGGCTGTGCAATCTATAGAGTACTGCATTTCTGTAACATTTCATTTGCCGCAGCTCTGTGAATTCATAACCTCTTCCCCTCTTCACCATTTGTTGCACTGAACAAGAGAAAAAGGATCAAGACAACTACCAAAGGGTCACAGTTCTCCAGTGTATATATACCAAAGACAAATTCTTTGTGTTTCAATCACACTTGACCAATAAAGAATTCTATTCTATTCTATTCTTATTCTATTGTGTTTTGTTCTATGCTATTCTGTTCTATTCTATGTATTGATAAGTCAAGTTGTCTCTAGATACGTGTATTATCCATTAAAATGGTTGTTGGTCTTATTTCATTCAAAACATTTAAGCAACTTGGGCAATGCTGTAATTTTCAACGCAATCACCACTACTTTTGTTGCTCAAATCACTTTGAACACTTACTAGTATTTTTAATTGGCTAACTTATAACTCCTTGCCCAGAAAAGCTTGTTGGCAACTTTTTGTTTCCTGAGTTCCAGAATTACTGGAATTGTTTATGAGAAGGTGATCCTTTTTTCCTTTTGTCATAAGTCTTAAATAGGGAATTGGTAGTTTCTCAGAATTAGCCCCAAGCAAAGTATGTGTCTAGCCTGAGCTACGATGTACCACTGAACATATCCTTTGGGTGCATACCAATTGCAAAATACATGCACAACATCAGGAAGACAGCTGAAATGGCATTAGAATGAGGGCAATTACCACAATCCACAAGTACACTCAACAGGAAAGAAACAGCTAACACAGATCTATCACATCTATCATAGATCATATACATAATTCCTTATATATTTCTTTTGTTTTATAAGACTCCTAGTGTCACTGAACATGTTTTCTCTTCCCCTAACTCCCAAATTTGTTTTCTTCTAGAGCATTATCTCAGTTCTAACTCACTGTAACAAGTCCAAATTCTGCAAAGATGCCACGTAAGCTACAAAATAATCTTTTAGATCATTATTGTACCATAACCCAGGGTACAGACTACCAAACTGCAGGCTTCTAAGCAGTACATAAGCAGTGTGGAATTTTTCCATGTAAAGTTTACATGTTAGCTTAGGTATAGCTCTGCATCTTAGTTAAAGGATAGTTCTCCTAAATGTCAGCAAATTCCAATATTGGTTTACTTATTTTTGATTTTTCATAGCCTCCACAACTTGAAAGCCTCTTAAGTAGGTTACAACAAGTTTAAACTATAAATGCAATGCAATGGCAGATTCATAATAGTGTACTGCATTCACATCCAGCATTCTTTCCCTTTAATAACAGATTTCTGGTTTGCAGATAATACTTTTCACACAAAAGGGAAGATAACACAATTAAGCAACAGATTCAGATAAATGGAACTCTAGAAGGGAAGGTTATTTCTGATATTTTAAAGATATGAATACACATAAAGAAGAGTAAAGGTAAAGGTTCCCCTCATACATATGTACTAGTTGTTCTCAACTCTAGGGGGCAGTGCTCATCTTCGTTTCAAAGCCAAAGAGCCAGCACTGTCCGAAGATGTCTCTGTGGTCATGTGGCCGGCATGACTAAACGTCGAAGGCGTATGGAACGCTGTTATCTTCCCACCAAAGGTGGTCCCTATTTTTCTACTTGCATTTTTACATGCTTTCAAATTGCTAGGTTGGCAGAAGCTGGGACAAGTAACAGGACCTCACTCCATTACACGGTGCTAGGGATTCAAACTGCCGACCTTCTGATCGACAAGCTCAGCATCTTAGCCACTGAATCATTATTCCTTTTACTTATTAAATTTGCCACCATTCATTTTATACAACTTTCTCACAGTTGTGCAGTATTTTCCAAATGGGACTTTTGACTTTATTTATGAAGTATATGACCATAATAAATATCTGATTGATTTGATTTGACTCTCACAACTCCCCAATATACAAAAGATACCATCTTGAAAATTTACTAGGTTAGATCTAGGTGGAAGACCAAAATCACATGGGCTGTAATAACCTTTCATTGGCAGAAGGCTGTCTTTTTGAGAATCTAGTATGAGACGTCATTATCCATGATTTATACAGAAAATATGAACTAATTAGGACATTGATGGAAATTTCCAAATGCAATTTTTTTCATCCCATGACAGCCTTTTGCCTAATTGGCTACAAGCCCCTGAAGCACAAACGTTTGTACAGAATAAATAGATGTAAAAGAATCATTAGCATTATTTTCCCAGTCTGTTTGTTCTGTGCTATCTATATAACAGTAGTGCTTGAGGGAAAATTAATAGCATTTCTGAAATTTACATGAAGTTACAGTGAAGGCTGAATTCTTCCCATTGGTTTGATACAACTTGTAACTAGCAGAGTTAAGAAGGGAGTAATGTAACAACAAATAATGAAATAACACCAGGGTGGCTTTTAAAATAAGCTTTTGAAACTAAGATGTTTCTGATGTGAAACTATGATCCCTCTGTTCTGCAAATGTCTGAACATTTTTTCTTCAAGATATATTCTTTCGGTTGCTTTTAATTAGTTGCAACTGTTTTAAATATTACTTAGCTTTTTGCCTTGATAAACATTTTGTATATTTAGTCAATTTTAAATTTCATGGAAGCATATTGTCTGAGGTCACATGTGCTACTAGAGTAGGTCACATGTGATACAGAAGGAGGTAATGGCCTTGAAAACAAGGACATTACCTCCTTCTGTCCTAGGACTTTTAAAGAAGGTAAAAAGTGAGATTATGCTATTACTAGGATAGGCAAGACCAACATTTCTAGACCCCTCTTTTTGATTTTCATTCATCTTGTAGTCTGGAAGGATTCTGTGCTAGGTGGCAAATTTCATGCCTTAAGATTTGCAGAAACCTATGGCACCATTGTCACAGGGACACGATGGCTCAGTGGCTAAGACACTGAGTTTGTTGATCAGAAAGGTCGGTAGTTCGGCACTTCGAATCCCTAGTGCCATGTAATGGAATAAGCTTCTGTTACTTGTCCCAGCTTCTGCCTACCTAGCAGTTCAAAAGCATACAAAAATGCAAGTAGAAAAATATGGACCACCTTTAGTGGGAAGCTGCGTTCCGTGCGCCTTCGGAGTTTAGTCACGGAGATGTCTTTGGACAGCGCTGGCTCTTCGCCTTTGAAATGGAGATTGAAATGACTAGCACATATGTGCGAAGGGAACTTTTACCTTTCCTTATGGCACCATTGTAATTCTCAAGCAAATGAAATATTCATTATTTAAGGAACAGCTGTATTTAAAACTCTCCACCTGGAAAGGTAGAAGTTGTACACATGCACTATTATCAGCATCTACTACCATGCTTGAGAATATGAGTCAATGAAACACTGTGTGGTCTTCACTTATTATGTATCTGAAAGTAAGAGAATATCATTTTATTGATTTAGTTATTGTTCAGGGATTATTTACTAAGATTATTCCTCTGTGTTTTCAACAGAATCTATGAAAAATGCAAACATGCAAGACTTACAATGATTTCCCATCCCAAAAGCCCATAATGTTGAAAAGAGGTATATTTATTGAGAATTTTGTTCTTAAGGTAAACCAGACTCCAACGTACTGGAACTTTGCAACAGTAAGAAACATTTCTTCCAGTTTGCTTACCTCTACTGCTTCCATTTGTACCAGGAACAATGTCTGTTACATTAATATCATGAATATAATCTAAAATAGAAAAATAAACTGACTTAAGGGCACAGAACAGTATTCAAAAAGAAGTATGTTTTAGAACATTCATAATATGTACTAAAACATCTATGTCGATGCTAGGAGTTGAAAATTGATGGCACATAAATAATCAGTTCAATCTATGACAGTGATGGCTAACCTTTTCTGTATCAAGTGTCAAAAGTGGGGGGGAGCGCAGGTTGGCCCTGTACGGGCGTTGCCATATCCATAATGCTATGTGTGCGACCCCACACGCATGCCAGTGTGCCCCCCGCACACGCACACATAGCATTATGGATATGGGCTCTGAAGGGCGAAAAATGGCCCGATTCCTGAACTTCTGGTTTTCCTGTAGGGCCGTTTTTCACACTCCGGAGACCAAGAAAGAAGTCTGAAGTCAGTTGGATCTGACAGGGCAACGCCTCGCATGCCCTAACAAATGGCTCCGCGTGCCACCTGTAGCACACATACCACAGGTTCGCCATCACGGACCTATGATATATTTTAACTTCCACTAAAAAGAGGACTTTTGAAATATGGTTAAGTTGATATTTTCTCATGAAACCTTAAAGGCATCGGAATAATAATGATGTGGAAAGGGAGTTATCCTTGACTTACAACCATTTATTTAGTGATCATTTGAAGTTACAATGACACTGAAAAAAATGACTTATGACAATTTTTTACACTTATAACTGTTACAGTATTCCCATGTTCATGCAATCAAAATTCAGACTGGCACCTGGCATGTATTTATGATTGCTGTAGTACTGTATCCCAAGGTCATGTGATCACCTTTTGTGACTTTTTGATAAGCAAAGTCAATGGGGAAGCCATTTTGGCCAAAATTAGGGAAAGCTCAAAATATTTTACAGGTAACATTTAATGCCTAAAAGCAAGCAAACTCTGATATAAATTTTATGAGTTTGGAAAAAAGAACGTATAAGAAAGAGGTTCATTGTATTATACGTATGGTCTGGTAAAGTTATTCCACATTATATCAAGACTCTGAAAAAATGGTCGATAATTGACCTATTTTTAAAGATAATAGAAATCACACATTGAAACATAGAAAGTTGATATACTCTTATTGTTTGCAATCAGACAGGTAGTTTCTGGAGAACAGGAAGAATCTGAGTATTTCCATATGGTAGAAAATATACTGGAAAACTGGTTAAATGGAAAAGTTAACCAATGGAGCAAAATATGATTTTTACTTCACTGGTTTCAACATATATCAACAATAAAGGCATAATGATTGTCTAGTAGACATTTCCAGACTTCTAGACAATATAATTAAAGGTTGTAAGTATTTTGTTTCTGCATATACTCCATAGCATTATTAATGCATATAAATAAAATGGGGAGTAAACCCATCTACAAGAAGAAGAAATAATTAGCCTGGTCTAGTTTATCTTTCCCACTGCAGTGTATATATTGCCATCTAGTGGCTAAATCGTTTTAAACAAGTAAATATGTCTTATTAATTCAATGCTTCCCAAACATTTTCCTTTATTACCCCAAAACTGCTTATTAGAAAGTCTTATCATATTTTGAGAGTCAATCCCAAGTCCCTTCATTCAGCACCATCACAACTTTGAGTGGTCATCGAACAAAAAGTCATAACTCAGGGAATATCTGCATTATAGAAACAATATCATTGAACCAGTGGCGAAATTCTATTTTTCCCATGCCTGTTCTGTGGGCATGGATTGGTGGTGTGTGGTGGGCGTGGCCTGGTGGGTGGGGTGTCATGTGATTGTGTGGGCATGGCCAACTTTTTTTTACTTTTTAAATAATTTTTTAAAGTTAAAAATGCTAAAAAAGTTTTTAAAAGTTCCAACAATCAGCTGTGTGACTATCAACCGTGCCTCACGATAGTCCGAACTTTTTTTTAGCATTTTTAAACTACCGGTTTGGGCAAACCAGTAGCATTTTTTTACTATTGGTTCGGGCGAACTGTCCCGAACCGATAGCATTTCACCCTGGCATTGAACAACTTTTATGTCATGTTAACAAATTTCCACTGGCAATGTCACCAATTTTGTCTAATATAGGAATACTTTGGGAGATATTCAATATATTTTGGTACATGTGGCAATACGGTAAGTCAATTTAAATGCTCCTATTGTGATGGGTAATGTCTTTGTGTCGTTACCCCCCAAAGTACCCACTTTTATCCAATTTTCGGTAATTATCCTGGCTTGGGAAACACTGCACTAATAAAATAAAATTATCTACTGGGCATCATTTATTTCTTATTGTTAATAGGCTTATTGCAACCAACTACTACTTCCTTCCAAGTAAATGTGTGTAAGGTCAGAAAACAATAGTAGGATACATGATAGGATAGAAAGTAAGTTATTTATCTACTCAACCATGAGTAAGTATCTACAAATCTCAAAAGCAGTTTTAAAATGAAAAAGTCCTTGTTTGCAAAATATTTAACTCAGTACTAGGATGACAAGATGCAAGAGGCTTTTCCTGGAATGGCTGGTAATTCAGGCCACCACCTGCACACACAAAATACTGTTACTTCTGTTAATTTAGGAGTTTTCTAAAAATTACTTGGTGTCAACTCTTCGGTTTATAAAAAAAAATTCCTAAAGAAATGTTTACATACATTGGGTCTTTAGTTACAGTTAGTGCTCAACTTACAACAATTTGTTTAGTGACCACTTGAACTTACAACAGCAATAAAAAGTGACTTATGACCATTTTTCACACTTACAACCATTGATACCTCCCATGTGATTTACTGCACATTCAGATGCTGGACAACTGGTTCATATTTGTGATAGTTGCTGTGTCCCCGGGATCATGTGATATCTCTTGCAACCTTCTGACAAGCAAAATCAATGGGGAAGCCAGATTTACTTAACAACCAAGTTACTAATAAGTGCAGTGATTCTTTTAACAAATGTGGCAAGAAAAGTTGTAAAATGGGGCAAAACTCACCTAACAAATTTTTCACTTAACAACATAAATTCTGCTGAGCTCAATTGTGGTCGTAAGTCGAGGACTACCTGTATGTACTTAGGACAATTTGCAAAAAGAATCGTACATCTAGTTTTAGATTCAACAACCAACCCCATGTTTCAATTTTAAACAACAAAATTTAGAAGCATGTCAAATGAAGGACAGCAGTTTCCTTAGAATCTATCAGATCTACTGTTCTCTCAACTTGGCACTGTGACGGTAGGAAAGAATTCTTGCTCTGAAGTTTGCGTCATATTTTTTGGCACATTGGAGCTAATGGGAAGAAAATGGTGAAAGAACAGTGTCTATAAAGAATGAGTTGCTTCAGAATCTCTTCTATCATGATTTTGACCCTTCATCATCTTTCTCCCTGCACTCTGAAACTCTACCTATAATTTTAAAACCTATCTTGATGACTTCATTTTTATGCCCCAGGAAAGTTAACTGACAATATATATTCTTATATTAGAATAGATTTTATCTTCTCTAAAATCCCTAGGCATATGTGCATTTATTATTAAATTACATTCTTATTTAACATTTGGAGAAGCTGAAGTTTTTTTAAACTAATGCAATCCGAAGGGCCCCCTTGTATCTATTTATTAACTAGAAATACTATGTCCCACATGAAAGCAATTAACAGAAGATGTATACTTACTATAAATACACTTTCCAGTATTGAAAAGGAATTGGTCATTAGCACCCAGTAAACCACCATGGCTCCAATAAGGGACACCAGTGAAAATAAAAGGCTAGACCATTGACCAAAAGATCCAAAGTAATATTTGCAAACATCTGGGAATTCCCAAGTTGAGGTATCTACTGAAGCTGAAAAGAAGAAAAACAAGATATTGATTTAATTCTGTGCTACCGTATTTTTCAGAGTATAAGACGCACCGGAGTATATACAGTACCGTATATACTCGAGTATAGGCCGACCCGAATATAAGCCGAGGCACCTAATTTTACCACAAAAAAACTGGAAAAGTTATTGACTCGAGTATAAGCCTAGGGTGGGAAATGCAGCAGCTACCGGTAAATTTCAAAAATAAAATAGATACCAATAATGTTTTTGAATATTTATTTCAAAGAAAAACAGTAAACTAGCGGTGTATTCAATGAAATACTTCACTCACCTCATGATGCTGATGTCCCGCTGTGATGATGATGTCCCGTGCAGCCGCGGGAGCGATGTCCCGCCTCCTATGACACACGGCACAGTGATTCCTATCATTGGATCACTGTACCAGAGGAGGTGGGACATCGCTATGTGGCTGCTTGCCATAACAAGGAGGAGGTGGGACATCGTTGCAGAGCGGCAGGAGGGGGAGGAAGGGGAATCGTAAGACAGCCCTGCATTACATTAGAACGTGAGGGGGGGGATGGTGCGGTGCGCGCTGCGCGGCAAACTGACACAGAGGGAGGGGAAACTCACAGGGGCACTGGGCCATTCACGAGTGTCACCCAGCGGCATGGCCCCGCCCCTTTTTCTCCTCCATTTTGGGCAAATTTTTCACTGACTCGAGTATAAGCCGAGGCGGCTTTTTTCAGCCCAAAAAGTGGGCTGAAAAACTAGGCTTATACTCGAGTATATACAGTATGTGTTTATGTATGTATTTATAGATACATTTATAGATTTGAGAACCATCAAATATTTGACTTGTATATCTATCTATCTATCTATCTATCTATCTATCTATCTATCTATCATCTATCTATCTATCATGACTTATTTAACATTTAGAAAAGCTGAGGTTTTTTTTGAACTAATGCAATCCCAAGGCCCCTCTTGTATCTATTTATTAACTATAAATACTCTGTCCCACATGCAAGCAATTAAAATAAAAATGTATACTTACTATAAATACACTTTCCAGTATTGAAAGGGAAATTAGTCATTAGCAGACCCAGTAAACCACCATGGCTCCAATAAGGGACACCAGTGAAAATAAAAGGCTAGACCACCAAAACTTCAGCTTCTCTAAATGTTAAATAAATCATATAATTTATATACATAGGAATACCAGTCAAATATTTGATGGCTCTCCAATCTACAAAATGTACATAAGGGACTAATTTAACATTTGGAGTTGTACATCCTGCCAAGTTTGAGATAGTCAAGTTCAGAGGTGGTATTCAGCAGGTTCTGACCAGTTCTGGAGAACCGGTAGCAGAAATTTTGAGTAGTTCAGAGAACCGGTAAATACCACCTCTGACTGGCTCTCCCCCATTTATTCTCTGCCTCCAGAGTCCCAGCTGATCGGGAAGGAATGGGGATTTTGCAGTAACCTTCCCCTGGAGTGGAGAGGAAATGGAGATTTTACAGTATCCTCCCCCTGCCACGCCCACCAAGCCACGCCCACAGAACTGTTAGTAAAAAAAATTTAAATCCCATCACTGGTCAAATATATAATCTGATAAAATCAGAAATGATGTAGGAATTGCTCATTAAGAAGTTCAGGAACATTTCACTTATTATTGGGAGACAAACTGTTCATTGCTACTTCCCTTTTCATATATTATTTTTGGAAAGACCTGTGTATTCTAAAATACGCAGAGAAGAAGATAGTCCTGTGGTCAGTAAAACTGCACATCACTGAATCATGTTCTTAAGTGTACCAGGAGGCTCACACCTACTTTCATGAAACATATATATTTACTAAAGTGGTACTTACGTATCATTGACCTGGATTTCACAACTCTGTAGCAACAATAAAGAGTCAGCATGCCCATCAGCGGAATAATACAGATTCCAGTAGTAAATCCAGCCTGTTTGAAAATTAAACATTTAACTAAATGCTTATGCAAATTGTGGCATTAATGCAAACTCTTATGCCACAATTTACCAGACAAAATTTGTCCTAAAATAGAGACACAAAATTGTGTTACCTGTTTTATTCCCCAGGGAATACTTAATATAGATGTACCCATCATTGTATTCCAGATCATGAATCTAAGTCAGGGGGAAAACACAAAGAACAACCATAAGAAAACTTGCACGATATCTGAGGCTAATTCCAATATTTAGACTGCATTTCAAAATAGAATACTTTAGATAAATAAATGCAAGCAGAACACTTCACATACATTGTTACTATACTGGAATTTTTGCCAGAACCATCAGTAGAGCTATCAATTTTGCAAGCGGTGCCCAAAGGACTATACACATAGATTTCTTCTGGAGCAGGAAGAACATGATCAGGAGCCACCTAACAAAAGAGAGGAACCCATGACATTAGTTCAGACTAAATCTTTAACATTTCTTCACAAGTCTAGATATGGGAAGTTGGGTTATAGTCATTCTGACAATTTTCAGACCTACTGCTACTTTTTTGACTCATAAAAAGGAGTCCATCCAGGCTCAGATTAAATCCTACTTTCTTTTCGCTTTGTTTGACACAGAAAGAAATTGGTCTATTTATCTCACTCCAGAAATTTGTCAGTTCATCTAACTCCAATGGGACTGCCCCACTTGCGCAGGCACAGGGGAGATACTGCAAACCCTGTTGGCCAAGGAATTCTGCCTGGTGGGGTTCAGGAGAGGAGCCTTTACTGTTATGGCTCCCCTCCTTTGGAACATTGTAAGCCTCGAGTTGAGATTTCTCTCCCCCCCCCTCTTGGCCTTCAAAAGGGCCTTGAAACATGGCTCTGCCAAATGGTCTGGTACCCTGATGGGACACGTCATATTGGAGATCTTTAATGAACTGGAGAAGAGTCTACCTCCACCCCAGAGGTGACATTCAGCAGGTTCTGATCTGTTCTGGAGAACCAGTAGCAGAAACTTTGAGTAGTTCAAAGAACCGGTAAATACCACCACTGACTGGCCATCTATTCCTGCCCCATTTATTCCCTGCCTCTCGAGTCCCAGCTGATTGGGGGAATGGAGATTTTACAGTATCCTTCCCTGCTACACCCACCAAGCCACGCCCACAGAACCAGTAGTAAAAAAATTTGAATCCCACCACTGCTCCACCCATTTTGTTTTTGCTTCCTTCCTTAGACATCATTGTTAATTTTACTGTTAATATTATCATTTTAATACTTTGCATTGTTATTTTATCTTGCTGTAAACCTCTTGGAGTCAACTGATGGTGAGATGGGAAGCATATAGATTTAATAAATAAATAAATAAATAAATTTAGACTAAATATAAAATTACTCAGTCCTGGCTCAGATTAAAACTGGTAGACCTCAATTGCCATTAAGACTAAATATAAAAATTACTCAGTCCTGGCTCAGATTAAATACTGGTAGACCTCAATTCACAACAGTTCATTTAAGTAACCATTCAAAGATACAACAGCATTGACAGTTACGATCTTTGCAGCATCCCCATGATCATGTGATCAAAGTTCAGATGCTTGGCAAACTAGTTCATATTCATGACCTTTGCCTGTGTCCCAGGATCATGTGATCAACTTTTGCAACTTTCTGACAAGCAAAGTCAACAGGGAAGCCAGATTCACTTAACATCCAGGTTACTAACTTAACTGCAGTGATTCACTGCACTTAACAACTGCGGCAAGAAAAGTTGTAAAAGGGGACAAAACTCACTTAACAACAGAAATGGAGCAATAAGTCAAGGAGTACCGGTACTTTTTCTTTTGTCTGACACAGAAATTGGTCTGTTCAACTTTACGTTGAAAGGATTTGCTCTGCTTTGAAATCGGCTTCTCATATGTTATTACTAATGAAATATGAAATTATTTATGAAGTCACCTTTAGTAATTTTATGTAGAGAAATATGCAGATTCTCATACATCTACTTTTTTTATAATCCATTTTTTGACAAACACAATCAGACATTACATCTTTCTTTCCAATATACAAATTGATTTTAAAAAAAACAAGCTGAAAGGACCACTCTTAGGCCATGCAGAAAAATCAGATTATATCTGATAGAGTATTCCTAGTAGAGATTAAGTAATTGAGAAAGCATCCAGGTCTGTCATGGCTTTTCTAGCTAATATAGTTCAACTTTTATTCACCAATGCTCTGTCAGAAGGCGAAGTGAGTCTGTTGTAGTAGTGAATCCGCTTGTTCATTGCTGAAGCTTCATCTGTTACTCTCTGTGCATCATCGCTGACCCTGACAATGTTTGTTGGTTCTACGTGGAATGGCCTAAAATAAAATAAAAAATTGAATACTGTTTAAGTCAGGATTAATAAGGGGTCAGTCTATTACTGCAAATTGTAACAAACAGCTATCCTAAAAAGAATTTTTATGCATTTATATCTTTAAAATGACAAGCACATTAAGTTACTGAAGTTCATTATATTTTAAAAAACAAGCATGTTCCCAGATATCTCAATCACATAAAGGTCCATAGATAATTATTTTAGAAGGTTCAGATGTTATTTGTGTAAGCTTTCTCATATACAGTTGTCAGGCACGGCACACTGTCCTTTTTTCATGATCTTAAAACCCAATAGCCTCATTCCAAAATATAATAAAGATCTCTGCAAAATGCATTACACCAGGGCAGGGGTAAAATGAAATTTTTTTGCCCACCAGTTATGTGGGCGTGGCTTGGTGGTGGTGAGTGTCATGTGACTGGGTGGGCTTGGCCAACTTTTCCCCACTTTTTAAAGCATTTTTTCCTGCTGGTTCTGGCGATTAGGCAGGAAAAAAATGCTTTAAAAAGTGGGTGGGGGGAAAGCTTCCAACGATCGTGCGGCTCACAGCTGATCCGCACGATCATCAGAAGCTCTTTTTTTCACTTTTTAAAGCACTTTTTTCCTGCCTATTCGCCCAAACCAGCAGGAAAAAAATGCTTTAAAAAGCAGCGGGGGGGGGGGGGGAGGGAAGCTTCCCATGATTGCACCGCTCACAGCTGAGCCGCACGATCCTTGGAAGCTTTTTTCGCTACCAGTTCGCAGAACCAGGGACAATCATCCCTACCGGTTCGGCCGAACAGGAGGATTTCAGTCTTGCACCAGGGATGTTAAAACACGGCCAGATGCGTCACGCGCTGGCCACGCCCCCCTGGTTTAGCAAAGGGGGGGGAGTTGTGATATGTCATGTGATAACATGACGCCATGAGTTTGACACCCCTGCATTGCACTGTCAGGATTGACCACCATAGTAGTACTGACACAATGCTCTGAATTCCAAACCAGGCCAATGTTTCTCAACTGTGGCAGTTTGAAGATGTGCAGACTTAAACTCTCAGAATTCTAAGAATTCTTGAACACATATGTTCAACCTGCCAAAGCTGAGAAACACTGAATCAGGCAATCATTTTTATAAATGGATTGCACATGGTTAGAAGATGAGCGTGAGACAGAAAAATCAGTTAATCATATCAAATAACTATGAGCAAGTAAGTCCTACAAGCCAAAGAATCTTGTAAAGTTGGACTCTCAGTTAACGTTATATTTTTGGCAGCCTAATTAAAAAGGCTCAATTGCTCTGGATTATTTGCGTGAATCTACCCACCATCTATTATGACAGAACAAGAGCAAAATAAAAATGACACTCTTGTGTTGGCCACAGAACATACAGTTCAGTGTCTCTCTGGCTGACCAAAATACCATTAAGGTTATCCCTGGAGCAACAAATAATATACATATATGGTCTGTGTTTGAGGAAATGGAACAATCTACGTTAACATTTTGAACATGACGGATTAAATGTCATTCCAAAAATATTATCTTAAAATTCTTCCAATATAAGGTAATGCAAATTGTTTACCCCAAACAGCCTTATACAGTTTGCCACTGATTTCATAGCATAACCTCTCCAAGTAGGGCTCACTTTACAAATACAAGAACAATCATGCCTAAAATGATGTCAGCTGAGACACAGATTTCCTAGAATATGGCCAACTCCAGCCTACTTTCAAGATTCCTATGCTTCTTTTGTGCTTCTCTTCTGTAGCTAACTCTTCTGTAATTTCACACCTGTGAATGTCTAACTTGATTAATCACATCTGAAGCATAGAGTGATGTCAAAGCCCTCCTATGCAGTTTGGGGCTTGCAAAGGGTTTTTTGGGCATTTGCAAATCATCCTCTGATGCTGTAGCAATGATTCAGGAAATATACATGTGCAAACTTGCACTTAATTTGGCTTTACAATAAGTTTCAGGGCTTTGGATGCCTTAGATTTCCGTAACTTTTAACTGCTAAAAGCTGAGTAAGTTTTAAGAAATCTTCCTTGTGTATGCAGAAAATTAGATGACTTTGAAACAAAAATACGTGTAATCAATTTCTAAGAGGATAGTTATAATGCTGATTTCCTTAAATTATGATAGAATAACAGAGTTGGAAGAGACCTTGGAGGTCTTCTAGTCCAACCCCCTGCTTAGGCAAATGATTATCCATCATCTTCTTAAAAACTTCCAGTGTTGGAGCATTCACAACTTCTGGAGGTAAGTTGTTCCATTGATTAATTGTTCTAAGTGTCAGGAAATTTCTCCTTAGTTTTAAGTTGCTTCTCTCCTTGATTAGTTTCCACACATTAGTTCTTGTTCTACCCTCAGGTACTTTGGAAAATAATTTGATTCCCCCTTCTTTGTGGCAACCCCTGATATATCGGAACACTGCTGTCATGTCTCCCCTAGTCCTTCTTTTCATTAAATTAGACATACCCAGTTCTTGCAACTGTTCTCCATATGTTTAGCCTCCTATCCCCTAATCATATTTGTTGCTCTTCTTTGCACTCTTTCTAGAGTCTCAACATCTTTTTATATCGTGGCGACCAGAACTGAATGTAGTATTCCAAGTGTGGCCTTACCAAGGCCATTATAAAGTGGTATAAAATTATATTTTCATATAGAAAGTCTCTGGGAACTACAGTCTCAAGTCCTTAGACAGGCCCCATTTTGGGGAAGGCAGTAATTCTCTGGTTCTCCTGCCACAACCACTGTGTCACAAAAAACTCATAAATCATGGTTTGGAAGACTACAGTAGCTGGCTTCATTCAGCCCAAAGCAAACCTACCACATTGTGGTTTAGAATATTGCATGAAACAGCACATGTTGCACTCAATGTGCAGGTGTTATTAAGCTATAATGTTGCTTGTTTGGTTTATGATTTAGCTGTTTTATGAAGTAGCTATTGTGATTAGTAAATTTTACAGGTAAACATTTCATATAAACTCAGCTATTGGCTGTGTCTGCACAATATGCTTGGAAATTGTTACAACAGCAAAAAGCCATATTAGGTTATACTCCCTTCCTGCATATTAATGTATTCTCCAATCAAGATGTTAGGTTTATCATAATAATTGAATTCTAGCTATTTTTTAGATTCATTTATTATAAGTTATATCTTAGGACTGTGGAGGGTACAGTATTGAGTTGAAGATAGGTAGCTATTTGCTGTATCAATGAAACAGAAAGCTCAGATTGCATTTAACTTCAATTCAACATCACAGTCTGCCTTATAAACATAGCAAATGGGATTTATTTAACAAATTGTTTTTAAAACTCTGGCTCAGGTTAAACAGAGAACCCAATCATTCGCTGAGTATGCATAAAACAATAGGCTAAAATATGGCTTGGCAATGTAATCCTAGAAAATTGGACATGGTTGTGATTTGGTTGTGTAAAGTCAGACACTTAGGGCTAATTCAGTAAACTCATCACACTGATTGAAAGTTGGAAAGTTGGAACAATTAATGGTTGTATTCGGGCAGGAAATGCTTCTGCGCATGTGCAGAGGATCTGTGATGACATCTGGGCTGGTGTGTAGAGTCTCCCACCACCGCCACTACCGATTTGCCCAAACGCGGCGAACTGGCAGAATACTATCTCTGGTTGTATTGTATTTTACATTCAGCAGGTACCCAGATGGAACATAGTTGCTACCCTATACTGATTAAGGCAGTGATGGCAAACCTTTTTCACTTCGGGTGCCAAAAGCACATGTGTGTGCATTATCATACCCATTCATGTGCCCTCACCTATAATTTAATGCCCCCCGTGCTGTGCCCCCTGCGTATATGAATGTGACCCCCTGCTGCCCCACGCATGCGCACACGTCTTTCTTGGAGCCCGGGGAGGGAGAAAATAGCCTCCCTGCCCCTCTGGAGGTCCTCTGGAGGCAGGAAATGGCCCGTTTCCCGACTTCTGGTGGGCCCATTTTTCACCCTCCCCAGGTCCCTGCAGTTTTCTAAAAGCCTGAGGAGAGCAAAAACAGTCTCCCCCACCCCCCAGTGGTCCTCCAGAGGCCAGAAATGACCCATTTTCAGACTTCCGGTGGACCTGGTAGGTCAGTTTTTCACCCTCCCCAGGCTCAAGGCTTTCTAAGAGCATGGGGAGGGCAAAAACGTCCTCCTGCTCATTGAAGGCCCTCTGGAGGCCTTCTGGAGGGCTTCTGGAGGCTGGAAATGACTTGTTTTCTGACTTCTGGTGGGCCCAGGAGGTCCATTTTTCACCTTCCCCAGGTCCCAGCAGTTTTCTTGGAGCCTGGGGAGGGCAAAAATGGACTCCCCTATGCCCCCCGGAAGTCCTCCGGAGGCTGAAAATGCCCTCCCAGAGCCTCAGCACGAGCCCTATACTTACCTGGTATTGCATGGAGACTACTGGGAAGGGAAGGGCAGTGTGGGCGGGCCAGCTGAAAATCAGCTGGCCAGCGCAATCATGCATGCTGGAGCCTAGCTAGGACAATGGCACATGTGCCCGCTGATATGGCACTATGTGCCATCTGTGGCACGCGTGCCATAGGTTCGCCATCACAAGTATAAGTTATCACTATACACTTAAATTAAGATATAATGAAAGAGCATAAAATGAAATAAATAACATTAAGATGAAGGTATTATATAACCAGGTTTATTTAAAAAGATGAATACTGCTAAACTCCAACTATCCATATTACTATTGAAATCTATAAAAACATTCCTTTTCACCTTTTGCTTTTCAGATCTTCTGGGTTGAACTGAATATTAAGGATTCCGAGATCATTTCATCACTCCCACAGGAATTAGAAGAGGAGTAGCATCTTCCTCCATTAGAGAAGAATGTTTTGCACTTTCTATGTTGCTAAAAATGAAATTGATATATTGTTAGAAGGGATTGTCTTTTCATTTCTATAAAGTTTCCTCATACAATGAAATAAAGTTGTAGAATTAAATTTCCCCTGAAAACACACATTTATGTGTGACTTGATTAAAAAGGGGCTGTTTCCCTAATTGTATACTCGGAAATGAGAAGGAACTTTTTATTGTAAGGTGTTTTTTTTATAAATGCACCCTATTGCTGAATTCTAGCACAGAAATAACTTTTAATAGCATTTTTTTAAAAAAATAGGCTAAGATAGTTGGATTCATAAATGTGCATTTAATAAAACATTGGGAACATTTGTACAGCCCACTAAGCCATAATGGCTGGATTCACAGCATATTAAACTGAAACCAAGGGTAAACCCTTTTATAATTTAGCACAAGATGCAAATCTGTTGCCAACTTTAAAAGACCGAAGAGGCAATACTATTACTTTTCATACTCCAAGGTTAAGATAGAACCTGACTGGGTTTATAATAGTGTTCTTGAACCCTGGCAACTTTAAGATGTATGGACTTCAACTCCCAGAATTCCCCAGTCAATACGCTGGAAACTGAAGAATTTTAAAATTGCCAGGTTTGAAAAACACTGGTTTATAGCAAACCTAAGTGGTTCCTCAGTGGTCTGAGGGAAGTTCAGAAATTGCAAGGTATCAGTGAGGCAAGAACTTCTGGAAATCAGAAAATCACCAGACATAGGTTTGGTAGAATTGCTGCCTTTCCAAAAACCAACACCAACGTTAATCTGTTTTCAATCACAGTGGAAGATTGGTGGCAGGGTGTCTGTGTTTGGCGGGAGGAGGGGGGGGGGTTAATTCTCTTAACAAACGTCTCACCTAACAGAAATTTTGGGCTCAATTGTGGTCATAAGTCGAGGACTACCTGCATATGCATATTTATTATTGACATTCTAGAAGCCACTGATAACATTGTTAGGCTACCAGGGAAATGATTTAAAACAATATAGAAATGCATTGTTACATAAATAATTGTTACTTTAAGCGTTCAGTGGGACAAACGTGTCTCTATATTGCAGTTCAAGCAGTGGGAAATCAACTCTATTGCTTTATAATGAGAAAATTATACTTACTATTAAAAGAGTTGAAATATAAACTGTGAAGGGTACAGTATCTAGCTAAATGAGTTGAAAATAGTAGCTATTTGCTGTATCAATGAAACAGAAAGCTCAGATTGCATTTAACTTCAATTCGACATCACAGTCTGCCTTATAAACATGGCAAATGGGATTTATTTAACAAATTGTTTTTAAAACTCTGGCTCAGGTTAAACAGAGAACCCAATCACTCGCTGAGCATGCCTAAAACAATAGGCTAAAATATGGTTTGGCGATGTAATCCTAGAAAATTGGACAAATAATACAGATCTAAGTATGATTTGGTTGTGTAAAGTCAGACACTTAGGGCTAATTCAGTAAACTCATCACACTGCTTGAAAGTTGGAAGAAACAATTAATGGTTGTATTCGGGCAGAAAATGCTTCTGCGCATGTGCAGAGCATCTGTGATGACATCTGGGCTGATGAGTAGAGCCTCCGACCACCGCCACTACCGGTTCGCCCAAACGGGGCGAACTGGCAGAATACCACCTCTGGTTGTATTGTATTTTACATTCAGCAGATACCCAGATGGAACATAGTTGCTACCCTATACTGATTAAGGCAGTGATGGCAAACCTTTTGGTGCCAAAAGCCGTATGTGTGCACTATCATACGCACTCAAGTGCCCTCACCTATAATGCCCCCTGTGCTGTGCCCCCTGCGTATATACATGTGACCCCCTGCTCCCCCCGCATGCGCAAACACCTTTCTTGGAGCCTGGGGAGGGCGAAAATAGCCTCCCCTGGCCCTCTGGAGGTCCAATGGAGGCAGGAAATGGCCAGTTTCCCGACTTCCGTTGGGCCCATTTTTCACCCTCCCCAGGTCCCTGCTGTTTTCTAAGAGCCTGAGGAGAGCAAAAACAGTCTTCCCCCGCCCCCCAGTGGTCCTCCAGAGGCCAGAAATGACCCATTTTCAGACTTCCGGTGGACCTGGTAGGTCAGTTTTTCACCCTCCCCAGGCTCAAGGCTTTCTAAGAGTATGGGAAGGGCAAAAATGCCCTCCTACTCCTCGAAGGCCCTCTGGAGGCCTTCTGGAGGCTGCAATGACCTGTTTTCTGACATCTGTGGGCCCAGTAGGTCCTTTTTCACCTTTCCTAGGTCCCAGCAGTTTTCTTGGAGCCTAGGGAGGGCGAAAATGGA
Organism: Thamnophis elegans; assembly: GCF_009769535.1. Classification (NCBI taxonomy): domain Eukaryota; kingdom Metazoa; phylum Chordata; class Lepidosauria; order Squamata; family Natricidae; genus Thamnophis; species Thamnophis elegans. The sequence goes on along the minus strand of NC_045543.1, from coordinate 122,273,497 downwards.
CTCCCTTATGCCCCCCGGAAGTCCTCCGGAGGCTGAAGACGCCCTCCCAGAGCCTCAGCACGAGCCCTGTACTTACCTGGCATTGCATGGGGACTACTGGGAAGGGAAGGGCAGTGTGGGCGGGCCAGCTGAAAATTAGCTGGCCAGCGCAATCATGCATGCTGGAGAGCCTAGCTAGGACAATGGCACATGTGCCCGCTGATATGGCACTATGTGCCATCTGTGCGTGTGCCATAGGTTCGCCATCATGAGTATAAGTTATCACTATACACTTAAATTAAGATATAATGAAAGACCATAAAATGAAATAAATAACATTAAGATGAAGGTATTATATAACCAGGTTTATTTAAAAAGATGAATACTGCTAAACTCCAACTATCCATACTATTGAAATTATAATTAAACATTCCTTTTCACCTTTTGCTTTTCAGATCTTCTGGACTGAACTGAATATTAAGGATCCAAGATCATTTTCATCACCTCCCACAGGAATTAGAAGAGTAGCAGCATCTTCCTCCATTAGAGAAGAATGTTTTGTACTTCCTATGTTGCTAAAAATGAAATTGATATATTGTTAGAAGGGATTGTCTTTTCATTTCTATAAAGTTTCCTCATACAATGAAATAAAATTGTAGAATTAAATTTCCCCTGAAAACACACATTTATGTGTGACTTTATTAAAAAGGGGCTGTTTCCCTAATTGTATACTCGGAAATGAGAAGGAACTTTTTATTGTAAAGTTTTTTTTTTATAAATGCACCCTATTGCTGAATTCTAGCACAGAAATAACTTTTAATAGCATTTTTTTTAAAGGCTAAGATAGTTGGATTCATAGATGTGCATTTAATAAAACATTGGGTATATTTGTACAGCCCATTAAGCCATAATGGCTGGATTCACAGCAGATATTAAACTGAAACCAAGGGTAAACCCTTTTATAATTTAGCACAAGATGCAAATCTGTTGCCAACTTTAAAAGACCGAAGAGGCAATACTATTACTTTTCTTACTCCAAGGTTAAGATAGAACCTGACTGGGTTTATAATAGTGTTCTTGAACCCTGGCAACTTTAAGATGTATGGACTTCAACTCCCAGAATTCCTCAGTCAATATGCTAGAAATTGAAGAATTTTAAAATTGCCAGATTTGAAAAACACTGGTTTATAGCAAACCTAAGTGGTTCCTCAGTGGTCTGAGGGAAGTTCAGAAATTGCAAGGTATCAGTGAGGCAAGAACTTCTGGAAATCAGAAAATCACCACACATAGGTTCGGAAGAATTGCTGCCTTTCCAAAAACCAACACCAGCCTTAATCTGTTTTCAATCACAGTGGAAGATTGGTGTCAGGGTGTGCGTGTTTGGGGAGGTGGGGGTGAGGGGGAGGTTAATTCTCCAAACCACTCAACATTATTTGATTGTACAGAATCTGCAGCTGGTTCCAAAATGGCAAAGAATCTTGTATACAAGCTGCAGAGATACACTACAGAGAAACATCATTTAAAACCTCTAGTGCTGTTGGCTGTACAGGTAGTTCTCGGCTTACAACAGTAAGTGTGTTCTGTACAAAGTTATAACGGCACCGAAAAATGTGACTTATGACCGTTTTTCACAGTTACGACCTTTGCAGCATCCCCATCATCATGTGATCACAATTCACATGATGGCTCATATTTGACAAATGCAGTGTCTTGGGATCATGTGATCACATTTTACGATTTTCTGACAAGCAAAGTCAGGGAGGAAGCCAGGTTCACTTATTTACTAACCAGATTCACCGGGTTACTAACTTGTCAGCTGCAGTGATTCACTTAACAACTGTGGAAAGAAAGGTCATAAAATGGGGCTAAACTCACTTAACAAACATCTCACCTAAACGAAATTTAGGGCTCAATTGTGGTCATAAGTTGAGGACTGCCTGCATATGCGTATTTATTATTGACATTGTAGAAGCCACTGATAACTGGTGGCCCTCCAACTCCGACGGACCTTGGATGAAGCAGATTATCTAGACCCTTTTCAGTCTGGTTTCAGGCCTGGTTACTCCACCAAAACCGCTTTGGTCGCACTGACTGATGATCTCTGGTGGGCCAGGCACAGAGGGCATTCCTCTGTCCTTGTGCTCCTTGACCTCTCAGCGGCCTTCGATACCATCGACCATAGTATCCTTCTGCGACGGCTGGAAGAGGTGGGAGTAGGAGGCACCATCTTACGGTGGTTCTCCTCTTACCTCTCCGACAGGTCGCAGTTGGTGTTGGTCGGAGGACAGAGGTCGACCCCTAGGCCCCTCAATTATGGGGTGCCGCAGGGGTCGGTCCTGTCCCCCCTCCTATTTAACATCTACATGAAGCCACTGGGCAAAATCATCCGCTGGCACGGGATTAAATATCACCAGTATGCGGACGATACTCAGTTGTATCTGTCCGCCCTGTGCCAACTCAGTGAAGCGGTGGAAGTGATGTGCCAGTGCCTGGAAGCTGTTAGGGTCTGGATGGGAGTGAACAAACTTGCACTCAATCCTGACAAGACCGAATGGCTGTGGATGTTGCCCCCTAAGGACAGTCCATCCAGTCCGTCCTTAACCCTGGGGGGAGAAAAATTGCCCCCTCAGAGAGGGTTTGCAATTTGGAGGTCCTCCTGGATTCGCACCTGACCTTGGAACACCACCTGTTGGCTGTGACCAGGGGGGGGGCTTTGCCCAGGTTTGCCTGGTGCACCAATTGCGGCCCTATTTGGATCAGGAGGCACTTCGGACAGTCACTCATGCCCTCGTCATCTCAAGACTGGATTACTGTAATGTGCTCTACTTGGGGCTGCCCCTGAAAAGTGTTCGGAGACTGCAATTAGTCCAGAATGCAGCCGCACGAGCGATTCTGGGTGTGCCAAGGTACACCCATATCACACCTATCCTCCGTGAGCTGCACTGGCTGCCCATTGGCCTCTGAGCACGATTCAAGGTGCTGGTCGTCACCTTTAAAGCCCTACATGGCCTAGGATCCAGGTATCTGTGAGACCGTCTTCTGCCACATACCTCCCTCAGACCAATAAGATCGCACAGGATGGGCCTTCTCCGGGTGCCGTCAGCGGGACAATGCCGGCTGGCGACGCCTAGGAGTAGGGCCTTCTCTGTTGCCGCTCCGGCCCTGTGGAATGAGCTGCCCCCTGAGATCCGGGCCCTACCCACTTTCATGGCCTTTCGCAAAGCCTTTAAAACCTGGCTTTTCCGGCAGGCTTGGGGCTGTTGACCCCTTGATTGAGGTCCAGCCCCTCCTGATTGGGTGTTTGTTGTGTTTCCCTTTTTAATCTTGTTGTGTCCAATTGTTTTTAATAATTCTTTTTAATTTTTTTCATTTCTGTAAGCCGCCCGGAGTCCTCCGGGATTGGGCAGCATAGAAATCTAATAAATGAAATGAAATGAAATAACATTGTTAGGCTACCAGGGAAATGATTTAAAACAATATAAAATGCATTCTTACATGAATAATTGTTACTTTAAGCATTCAGTGGGACAAATGAGTCTCTATACTGCAGCTCAAGCAGTGGGAAGTCAACTCTATTGCTTTATAATGAGAAAACATTATACTTACTATTAAAAGAGTTGAAATATAAACAGTTTTTAAAAGAGAAATGGCAGGCTATAAATGAACATTCACATTCCAGAACAGAAAGGACACAGCATATTTTAACTGGAATAAAAACAAAATACATACATCAATTAAGTTAAGAGGAAAAAGCAAGTCATAGGAATCAAAAAGTGACTAAAAAACTGGAGTTGACTAAGTCTCTGGAAAAGTTACCCTGACTTTATTGAGCACTTTTTTTAACTGGAGAATTTATATGCATGTTTCTACAAAAAGAATAAATAGGATTTACTAGATCTAGGCTAGAGAAATCTAATTAGTGACTAAATTTGAAGTTTTCTATATCTTTGTGCTGCCATCTGTTATGATAGATTTTCTGAATGTTCACAAGTAAAATCTATTAACCCTAAGAAAAATTACTGCTTGGTTCAACACTAATGTGCACACACAGTTTGAATTTATAGAGGATCTCTCTTTTTTTTGTACAAAATTACTTTTATAACTTCCTAAATCAGACATGCCAAACTGTTGGTTCTTCGGGATCAGGCATGGCACACAGCCATTATGTGAACTTCTCTGGCTATTCAAGGCTAAGATTAATGTATCAAGAAACAGATATGCATCTTACACTACTGCTTCTTGCACATTTCCTAAAATGGACAGATTGATGTTCTACTGCAAATTTGCTGGGTGGAAAGGACTGGCTGATGAGTATACAACTTTTAAACACGTTTTTCTTTTTCATCCTTATTGCAACACAGAAGCATGGAGAGGTATGTCAGAAAAAAAGATTCCTTGAAATTTGGGATCATACTGATGGACAGCAAAGAAAACCTGTTTTTCTGTTCCACGTATTAAAACATTTTGGAGGTTATTTTTGTATAAAGGTTCAGCTTTTGCTTGAGGCACATTTAAGCATGATGATTCCAGAATTTTGAGTCTCTGTTATTTAAATCAACTTTAAGGGATTGAAGCCATCTGAAGAAATTCTTTCAATTATGCAACCATTTTTTTTTTTGCCTTGGCCCTTTGTGTCCAAAGTTCCAATACATTGTGCTGGGGACTCGAAAAGCTAAGAAAGCTTTATATATTTGCCATTAGGAAAACATGTACTGAAATTATGGTCTCATCTCAGACTTGGTTTTGTATAATGTTCCCTCCAGGGGAATGCTTCTAAATCCATATTTCTCAAACTTGGCAAAGATGTGTGGACTTTAACCCCGAGAATTCCCCAGACAGCCATGGGGATGGGAATTGAAGTCCACATACCTAAAAATTGTCAAGTTTGAGAAACACTGTTCTAAATTATTTTACTTCAACTCATCTGAAAGCCTAAGCTTCCTTCTGTCCAAATTACAGACACTCCACACAGTAGTGCGACATCACTACAGTGGTGCTGTGGCTTACAACACAATACATACAAATTATATAATGTTTGTTTTCTCTAAAAACAATGTCTTGGTATCACTGCACTAGTGAGTATAATTTATTCCTCTCAATATGAGTGGAAAGGTTGGATTCAGAGACTCATCACCTGGAATTTAGTCCAGTTTGAGCATTTTTAAATTTGTCTATACAGACATGCATGTCACCACAGTTCTTCATTGCCATAAAGTCATTTTTAAAGCAGAATGCTCCCTCTTGCCATCTCATCTGATAGATCAAGCCTGAACAATAACCAGGAAGAACTGAAAAACCACTGGCCTGAACATTTGTCCAATTTACTCAACAGACTGTCCACAGTTTATCACAATGTGTCACAGCGGATTCCTCAGCAGCCAGTCTTAGATGCCTTGGCTTGCCTTTCTTTATTGAATGCTGACTCTCTGTAAACCGCTTAGAGAGGGCTGAAAGCCCTATGAAGCAGTATATAAGTCTACTGCTATTGCTATGCTATTGAAGAGATCAGGAAAGAAATCTTGCAGAGCAGCTCAAATAAAGCAACAAGACAGGATCGACCAAGCCTTAAACCCAAATACCTTGCAGGCATTCCAAGACTTTTGGTTCACAAAAGAGACGCCTTATGACTTCACTGACACTTTCACTGTGGCTCACTATAAAATAAGGGAAGCAAATCAGACTGCAGAAATTTCAGAGGTATCTCACTATCCATACCCACTCAGCTATCCATCAGAGACAAGATCTTTGCTGGCATTCTCCTGAACAGACTTGCCACTGTCTCAGAAAGGAATGTCCCAGGGGAGTGTGGCTTTCGGTTCCACCACAAAACCGCAGTAGACTAAAGCGCGCTCGACGAAAGCGCATACCTGACGTCATCACAGCGCGACGAAAACATCACGCTGTGAGCGGTAAAGTTAAAATTAACGTGAAAACCTTACCCTAACCCACCCAAACCTAACCCTAAACCTAACCCTAACCTAACCCTTACCTAACCCTAACCTAACCTAAACCCTCCCTTAACAACGCTAAACCTAACGCTAACCCTTAACCTAACCCTAACCCTAAACCTAACCTAATAACGTAACCTTAAACCTAACCCTAACCCTTAACCTAACCCTAACCCTAAACCTAACCCTTACCTTTACGTGAATCGGCTTGCTTTAAAAGCGTTTTTTAAAGCACCCTTTTTTCTCCGCGGTCATACGCGCTTTAATTGGGTGCGCTTTAGTGGACCGCGGTTTTGTCGTGCCACGTGGCTTTCATCCAGAATGGAGTACAACAGACACGCTATCTATTGTGAGGCAAGTCCAGCAGAAGTACATCCAGCAGAACAAGCCCCTTTACTCTGTCTTTATTGGCCTGACAAAGGCATTTGACATTGTAGACAGAGAGGCTTCCTGGATCATCCTGAGACGTTGTGGAAATGGAAATTTGTGAAGTTCATCCCATTATTACATGACAGAATGATAGAGCACGTTCTTTATGAAACAGGATTATGTGCTAGCCCCAATCCTGAGTGGATGGCTCTCTTTTTGGCCTTTGCTAAACTGCCTCCACAGTCTTTCAAGAAACCTTCTGACTGTGTGCTCTCGTGCACAAAGACAGCAATCTACAGTTGTTACTGAATAAATTCTCAGATGCTGATATGCTCTTACGTCTGATATCAGCCTAAATAACACTGAAGTACTAAATAACAAACTTGTAGAACCAAAGGTCACTATTAACAACACTATTAACAACAGCCCAGCTGACAAATGTAAACAACTTCAAATAGGTGGGAATCATCATCTCAAACAATGGGTCTTTGAACAAAGAAATTGACTCCAGGATCAGCAAGGCCAGCCAGGCACTGGGGCAGCTGCATACTAGCGTACTCAACCAACACATATCTCCACAAAGCTAAAACTCTACAAAGCTGTGGTTATCCTTTTTTTCTATATCCATATAGGAAAAAAGGGATAATGAAAATAATTGGAAAAAATTCACATATATGCTCTCCGTTTCATCCTTGGCATTCTTTGGCAGGACTGTGTCTCCAACTTGGAAGTTTTGGATCATGCAGATCCACCAAAACTGAATCCTTAATTAACAGAGGTCAGATGAGATATGTGGGACATGTCAATGGAGCAGATGACTACCATATGTGTTGCTAGATGCTCTATAGTGTGCTAGAATCTGGGAAGACATCTTGAGTTTGACCATACATATGGATGGAAACTGATCAAGGAAAGATTCAACCTAGAAATAAGAAGATTTTCTGACAGTGAGAACAATTAATCGATGGAACAGAAGTTGCCTTCAGAAGTTGTGGGAGCTTCATCACTGGAAGCTCTCAAGAAGAGACTGGACTACCATTTGTCAGAAATGGTGTAGGGTCTCATGCTTGGAGGGGGGTGTTGGACTAGAAGACCTCCAAGGTCCCTTCTAACTCTGTTAATCTGCTAAACCCTATCCCACTGTGACAGCAGCTGAAGGATCTAGAAACTGCAGCAGCTGGGGAGCCCTGTCTTATGAAGCCCCCAATGATTTTGAAAACAGGCATTGTCAAAAACTGAAAATTGTGAGCAGCATAATAGAACAGTTACTACACCAACAGTTACTACAACAATGGACTTCCAGTGTCCCCATTGTGCGAGAGTCTGTACTTCTAGACTGGGACTGCACAGCCAACTCCGGGTCCAGAGATGGACAACACATGTCTCCTTTGCACTCGGACTCTACCATATGATCTAATAAAAGCACATTAACTAGCACATTTCCTCCTCCTCCAGAGGGACTACCACTGTAAACTAAACTAGCAGCAACCAATTATGTGCCGACAAGTCGTTTTCAATTCTAGCCACCACACAGATTTGCTTCATGAAAACTAGCGTCCAATCACTAAAGTATGCTATCTTTAATACTACTACTGAGCACAATGCAACACAAATATTCCCAAAGATTCACTTATTCTCAATCGGAGAATTAAACACAGAGCGTATCAATTCTTGTAGCCACCTGTGATTTTAAAAGCTCTTAATTTGGGGCTAATGCCTTAGCTATGTTGTTCAATACCTTTTTTTGTCATGACGTGTTCGAAATCAATTTTATCGGACGGTACGACGAACTGACACCCAGAACATTAAATCACCTCTATCCAATGCAGGCTCTCTATTTGGAAGTGTATGCATTTTTTTTACCGAGTCTGGAGCTTGATTGTCGCCTCGTCTTGGCATCTCCCAAAAACAGGAAGAGCTATTGCTATTGTAAGCACAATGGGTCGCACGCTCAGTCTCCGGCCTTATATTAGCACTTTCGGCACGCAGCTTCACAAATCCTCCACGATTGCCATGGAAAACATAGGACTTTACCTTAGAGATAAAAATTAGAATTGCTCACTCTGCCTGTATGGAGTTAAGCGGCTACCGTAGAGATAGAAATTGTAGACAACCCATGCCATTTTCTCTTTTACATAGTTAAAGAGTTCAGTAAGTATTGCATAAGAGTTAATGGAGCATTAGGCGTCTGTTGAGAGTTCATTTTTAAGAGAGTTTTTCTCAACAACTGTAAATACGGTAGTTTTCACCAACATAGAAAAAATAGTTATATATTCCTTTTATTACTCTTTCCAACAGGTTAAGAACGTTTCAGAAAAATCATGTAAGGAAAGTCAGGACCATCAGGGCACAGCACAATTAAACTAGATTTTATGTAAAGAGAAAAGCTGGCAAAAGAAAGATCAAACTTGATAATGGCTTTGGTCCGGGACCACATTTAAACAACAACCTCTCATCCTGTGTAAGAGAGAATTGGGCAGTGAATTGCAACATTGTCCCAACGTTTACCCTTCCTCTTCTAACTTGATCAAGAGTAAAGCTATTTTTAAGGAATTGGAAAGAATTCAGAAATCATGCTTGATATGCTTTCCCTGATTTTATTATAATAAATAATAATTCCAATTTTGTTGTTTGTTAAAAGGGAAGATAACTATTTAGTTTTAATGCATACAGCCTATGTAACTTTGTGCAATTGATTTCATAATAGAATATCAGTACTATTTTTCCCCATGGCAAGATGCTAGACAAGCAGTCAGGCTTAAGTCCTGCTCACAAACCTTCAGTAGAGCAGTTGATTGATCATTGAAAATAAACACCAAGAGTTAGGTGATCAAATATGTCAATCAATGCACTATTATGTCTGCTAAGTTTCCAAAATAAGATAAATGTATTAAGTTTCCAAATTGTTTTATTCAGGAACATTATTAGAATTCCCCAGAAAATCCTGATGGTTAAATATAATTTAGTCTGCATCACAAAAGACTTGGAAAATTGAATTATATCCAGTAAAATTGTTGGACTAGATTTATGAAATTGTAGTGCAAAAAATTAAGAGAGATCACAAGTAATAAAATCTATAGTAACCCAGTTGTAGGTTTACTGTTGCCAAGACAGCACAGCCTAAAGTTGAAAAGGCACTTTATTCTCCTAGTGTTGTCCTGAATCTGACTTATTACAAGCCTGCTAAAAACTAGAAAAGAGACTACAGAAGGCTTCAGACTCATGTTCTCCCCTCCCAAATATTCCAGACTATGTGAAGGCAAGTCACATTGGGATTCTGGGAAGGGATATATAGAGAATATTATGGTCCATTAACTATCCACTGTAAATGTCTACTTGCTAACCTATCCTCTGCAGCAGTTGATCCAAACGAATCACACATTACAAATAATCCATGCAATGGATAGGAACAGGAATGAGTGCAAAGTAGTGTTTTTAAGAAACCTACAGTAAGACCATCATTATCAATCCATCCCATCATTATGCATAAAGTAGAGGTAATGCCCATATTTCCTAACCAGCAATTGGGGAGTGGAAACACTGGGGAGAGGTGCAACTACATGTAGGTTAGGATAGTATCACGCTACTGGTGCCGATGGAGGCAGAATTGAGTGGCTCTTAGACTTGATTTGCCGCAGACTGAAAGAAAGTACATTAAAGTGGCAGTTTGGGTGAGTTTTGGGGAAGAAGAGAAGGACAAAAAATGAAAGTGGCTATATAGAAGGGGAAAGGGGGCTGGCATGGGAAGAAGTATTACGTTTACTAAAAGCTGTCCCCCTCAACATTAATCTGCTTGTTTGGGAGGGGGAGTTCGTCCATAAGAAAAGTCAGCATGAGAACGGGAACCACCGTGCTCTTGGGGATTGGTATTCCACGTCCACCGAAATCCAGTGTTTATCAACATGTCAGTCTTCTTTCTGCGGACTCAATCCTAGCTGATGCAGAGACCATAACCCAATGTAGCCAGGCAACATATATTCAGGCAATGAACACATTCAGTTTTGGAAGATACTGCCCAGGAATGCATTTGCTCAGTTCTTCACGGCATAGCACTTTCTTTGTACACCTGGCAGGTTAAAAGCAATTCAACATTTAATTTCATTCTGTTATAATTTTCCAAAATTGTCAAGTTCTATGATATGAAAGCAAACATCTATTCTGTTATTTTCAGAATATTGCCATAACAACACAAATATTTTGTTTCCAAGAAGTTTCCTTTTCAAGTTTACTTGTTTTTAGAGCCTTTCCTCAGCCTGGTGCCTAACTGAACTTAAATAGGTGAATAGGAGTCTCTTGGTAGCAAAAAAAAGCAGCATATAAATTTAATAATAAAATAATAAGTTATAACCTGGAGATTGTGAGATATAGAGGTTACTATATATCATAGTACTTTTAATGGAGCCCTTCTCTTCCCAAATCATGTAGTCAGTGAGGAATAAATGCATCTTTGATCAATTGAAACAGTGTGACTGAACTCCTAGGTCAGCCAAATTGGTCATGAGAAAAACATCAAGAGTACAGACTGAGGCAATATTCTCAACAGTCAATTTGTGATTAAAATCCTTAGTTGGGCAAGAAAGAAAAAAGCTGCTAATAGCTGCTTAGGTATGTCTGCATCAGATTATAATCTTGAAGAGTTTAGTACAGGTAGTCCTTAACTTACAACAGCTTTGACTTTACAATAGGGACCATTCAAAGCAATGGTGGGTTATGGATCCCGTTCCAACTGGTATGGTTGGAATGGGCCCGGTGTCATCCACATGGACGTGCGTAGCGTGCGCACATGCATCTTATTGTCCAGCAATGCCTCTGCAACACTCCAGCTGCTCAGTGGAGCGTCATGCAGGCACTGTATGCATCATGCGCAGAAGCGCCAAAGACTTTAAAGACAGGTAAGGAGCGAGCAGGCAGGTGGGCCCTCCGGAGCACCGTACCGGAATAGTACCCAGTGCTCTGCGCAGGCTCTGGTATGCCCATACTGGGGTACTGCTTGCAACCACCCATGGCTCAAAGTTAGAATACACTGAAAAAGGGACCGTGACCGTGACCATTTTTCACATTTATGACCATTGCAGCAGCCTCATGTCATGTGATCAAAATTCAGATACTTGACAACTGATTCATATTTATGACCTTTGCAGTGTCCTGGGATCATGTGATCACCTTTTACAACATTCTGACAAGAAGTCAATGGGGAAGCCAGATTCACCTAACAACTGTTACTAACTTAACTGCAATGATTCACTTAACAACTGTGGCAAGAAAGGTCATAAAATGGGCTAAACTCACTTAAGAAATTTCTCTCTTAAATTTTGGGCTCAATTGTGGTCATAAACTAAGGATTAATTTACTAAAACATTTCTATAATATATACTAGTTTTGTACATGGGAAATTTAATTGTAAGAATATGCATTAACAGTTAAAATGATTTTTACAGTATTTGAAAAAACAATCTGATGTAGAATTTAATATGGAAACCATTTTTGTATTAAAGGTCTACTCATGTGTACCACAGCCAAATTTTAATTTCTTAACATAAACTCTTGGATGATTTCTAAAGGATAAATTATTAACTGACTACTTAAATCTATTTTTTTCATTTTGATATGTTTCATATGGTGTAATATTGTTGACAACACCACATTTAACTTGAAATGTAATAATTTGTGATGATGCAAATGATGCAAAATCTGCTCTAATGCATAGAAGTAAACTAGCATTATCCCAAACATTTGTAATTGGTTTAATGATTTTAAACTTATTGTCTTTTTATTTTGAGCTTTCATACTTCTGCTTTTTTTCTTTAAAAGGTTTCAAATATTGTACAAAACAAAGTGTAGAAAGATTTCTGACCAGCTTTTCAACTCAGCACGGCCATGTTGATTGGCCATGATAGGAGCTGACATCCCTCATAACTGTAAGTCATTAGGCTGAGAATATATGCTCTTTCAGAACTATGGTATTATAAAAAAGGCTGGAAGTTGATATTTTTAATTTCTCTTTCTATACAACTGTTAGAGAACTTAGAGCTGTATTATAAAAAATACTCATTAGGAAAACTGAATATAAAAATGACAGTAAAGTATATGAAGTCAGCATACAACACTGTTAATCACTTCCCAAGAAAACTATTTTAGAAGTGAGAAAGATGAAGGAAATTTCCCAAAACAAAAAGTTACAAGGTCAGCCTTTAGTTTTTAACCTGTATAATTTGAAGTACAATCTACTCATCCTTGAGTCCATTGTTAACCCAATTACACTGGTGTGAAATTTGCTATCTTCCTCATTGATCCTTATTTTAATATTATTTCAAGTCACTTAATTACCACCCGAATAATGGTAATCATGTAATGAAGTCTAATACTTTGCAGAATTCTTGAACTCTGCAGATGATCTAGGAGTCCTTAAAATTAGAATCCCTTTATATGACAGCCCTGTGAATTAAACAAATATTTCATTGGGGTTAGAAGCAAATAAAAAATTATATAAATTTGAGTAACATTTAGGTAAAATATAATTATAATTAACTTAAATTTAAAACTTAGTAACATAACAAAATCAAAATTTAAATCTTTTTTAATGGAAGGATGAGATGCTTAGTTTTGCATAATGTCTGAAATAGCTACGCTTATTTGGATCTTTGTTCTTTATAGAAGCAAATATAGAAAATCTTGAATTGGTAGTGGTTTGTCCAGAGAATACTTCAGCCTTTCCTCCTCACTGTTGTTCAGACAAGTCACTAACTACTCAGGTACAGCAGGAACAAATTTTGATTAGATCCATTGCATAATTGGCGAGACTCTCTCAAAGAAACTGTGTTGGAGCTTTCCAGTAGCTTTGCTTGAACACAACTTATGTAGCAGAATAAGTTTGATCATACTCGGCTTTTACCTGTACAGTATGGCTTATCCAGGCAGAGTGGAAACAAGCATGTGCAGCAATCTACCTTTGTATACGCAAAGCATCAGGCTGCACAAGTAAAACTAGAGACGTGTCAAAACTTTCTTCTCCACTTCTGCACATAATAGTGACCCATATCTAGATGTGTGCTTAGTTCGGATATCGAACCAAAATGTGTGTCCAGACTTGAGACCAAAGGTGTAGGAAAGGAACACATGTCCTAAGCAGTTTTCTTTCAGAAAACTGAAAGAAAACCTAAGGCTATTGAGGTAGTTTGTCCACTGTCTCCTGCAACCCTTCCCTCAGATAACAATGTTGTTTAAAGTGCAATACAACACATCCTCCTGGCTGATCTCCCCAGTTGCCCTAAAGAGAGATGGGGAAAGGGACAAGTGAGCAGGCCATTATTAGGACTGAAGCCAGGATCCCAGGCGTGGCTATGGGGATGTAGGGAAAACACAGCAGTGGAAAAATTGTTGGGTAAGCTGGCACTCAGCTCCAGAGGAAGAGGCATACCAGTCTTGTCATAAATAGTCACCTCTTTAGAACATTTAGGATTTTTGCAGGTCTTCCAAACAAGTGGCTTGTTTTGGATTCATAGCAAAGCACTTCTTCTATTTTATGCCCACTCCTACTAAAAATATTTTTCCAATTATGATTTCATAGAAGCCACTGCCCCACAAACACGGTTGTTAATCCAGTTAATTTACTTAACCTTTAAATAATTTAATCATATAGATTACAGATTGAGTTGGAAGGGACCTTATAGGTCATCTAGTCCACCACCACCCCTCAAGCAGGAGACCCTATTCCGTTTCTGACAAATGGCAGTCCAATCTCTTCTTCAAAGTCTCAAATGATGAAGCCCCCACAACCTCCAAAGGCAAGCTGTTCCATTGATTGATTGTTCTGTCAGAAAGTTCCATATTTCTAGGTTGAATCTTTCCTTGGTCAGTTTCCATCCATTATTCCTTGTCTGGTCTTCAAGTGCTTTGGAAAACAACTTGACCCTTTCCTCTCTGTGGCAGCCCCTCAAATATTGGAACACTGTTATCTTGTCTCCTCTGGTCTTTCTCTTCACTAAACTAGCCATGCCCAGTTCTATAATCATTCTTCATGTTTTAGCTTCTAGTCCTGATCATCCAGGTTGTTCTTCTCTGCACTTTTTCTAGAGTTTCAACATCTTTTTTATAGTATGGTGACCAAAACTGCATGTAGTAGTACTCTTAAGTGTGATCTTACTAAGGCTGTATAGAATGGTAGTACCTCGATTGTATCCCTATGTTAATGCAATTTAGGATTGCATTGGCATTTTTGGCTACCTGCTGGCTCATATTTAGCTGGTTGTCCACTAACACTCCAAGATTTCTCTCACAGTCACTACTATGAAGACTGGTTTTACCCAGTTTATATGTACTTTGGTTTCTCTTACCCAAGTGTAGGACTTTACTTTTCTCTACATTGAATTTGATTTTGTTAGATGGGCCCAGTGTTTAAGTCTGTCAAGATCCATATGAATCCAATTTTTGGTACACAACGAAACACATTAGTTGTTATTTGTTACATCGAGCACTAGTTTAAAAAAAACAGTTAAGAGAATCCCGTAGACCTTATAGTTCGCTAATAAATTATATGATGAATGAATATAATGAGTAATTATATAATTATGAATAACATCCCCGTAAGCATTCAATTTTAAACCCGTAAGCAAAGGGAACCCTCGGCCACACGACGGGCATGCCTTCCTTACACATCGACGAGGCTCGGGGTGTGGGGGGAATGCTCGAAGAGCAAAATCAAAAAATTAACACGCCGCTCACCCTCCTATGTCCCCCTCCGCGGCCCTTGGGGAAATTTGCTCCCAGGTTTGCGAAAAGCACGAAGGCCTGCTTGAGACCCACCCCCCCTCCCGCTTCCCCAATTCCCTGGGCGCTTCGGGCAGCCGGCGCAGAGACAATTAAAGAGGCCGCGGCAGCTGCAGCGGCGGCGACGGCTAGTTAGCAACGTCTGGAGCACGTGTCGACGAGGCGCTACGTCGCCTTAAGGCTCGCGCGCCGTTAAGGTGGGGTTCGAGGCTGTTCTACGCTCCAACGAGAACCAACAAGGAGCGAAGGAGATACAGCCTCGCTGCCTTTGGGCAGGTCTCTTGTCGCCGGGTGGCCTCAGAAGGGGGAGTGGAGCGGCTGCCAGGCAGGTTGCCTGGTTTTTGGGTTGTTGTTTTTTTGGCGGGAGAGGAGCAGCAGGAGTAGATGGCAAAAAGGGGCCTTCTGTTAAAGGCAGAGCGGCGACTCCGAGTTGGTGGGAGGAGGTCTCCCTTCGGCCATATTAAGGGCTGCGCTTTGCCTCTCCTCGGTTTGACGCTTCGGCTGTTTTTCTCTCTTGGCAGGAAGACGTGGAGTTGGCCGGCGCTGCCATGGGTGACGAGAACTGGGATACGGAGTTTACAGAAGATGTTAGTAGAGAGGGAAGCCGGGCCTTGCCGGTTTTCCAGCCCAGCTTCCAGAAGCCGGTGGGTGTCTCTGGAAGTTTTAAAGCGTGCTTCGTTTTTCCAATATTTGGGTCAGATGCGCGCTGACTTACTCAGACTAGTTTTTACAACGGGTGGGGAGGTCGGTTGAAATTTGAAGCCCAGTAGAAGGATTACTGAACAATTCGTCAAGTCGGGGAGGAATAAGTTCTAATGCCTGGTTCCCTGTTATAAGTTTCCTATTAGAGATTCACCCAGTCAAGGGACGCTGGCGCCTAATGTTAATGATATAATTATCCACACTTCCTCAACTTCAGAAGGTGGTGGTTTTACTATAGGCAATATCCCAGAACTCCAAACCTGCTTTTAAAATGTTCTGGAAACTTCCGTCCCAAATTCTGGGATTTGAATGACTTTGAGTGGCATGTGGTTATATTAGCAAACCATTGTAGATTACTCCTTTGTAGTCTAAAGTGTTCTAAATCACTTTGCCACTTGATTCTCCTCCTTTGTGGAACAAAGAGTAATTTTACACCTGCTTTCTGTTTCAAAACAAATTGCTTGATTAGAGGTTTAGATTATAATTCTATTCAATTTGTTTGGGAATGAGCCATGATTCCAAGTAAATGACATTTTTTTTGGCTATATAAATTGCTGTTTCTAAGCCACTGCATTGTTACCAGTAATCACAGATGGATAGGGAAAGAGAAAGTGTAATATTAATTATATTCTCCAAGCTGGACTACTTAAGGAAATAATTATTCAAAATGTTAAAAGCCAAATTCTGTTTAAGCCAGATGTATTTATTATATTTACAAGATAACTGACTTTTAGAAATTTCTTCACATAACTGTTCCTGTGTGGTCTGATTCTTTACTTCATCTTGTAGGGCAGCATATCCATGAGAACAAATGAAAGCTTTTGCAATTTCACTCAGAGTATAAAACAGCCAGGTATGTGTTAAAGAATATAATAATGCACGTTTTGAAGAAAAAAAAAGATGGTTGCAAATAATGAAGTTTTAATACTTGCAAGCCCTTATATAATATGGCCATGACAGTCCTTTTATGACAAGGTGGTCTCAAAATTACATTGTACACACAAGCCCAAGAGTTGGGAGGGGTGTGATATTTAAGTTACTGGTTAGTATTGTGCTGTTTCCTTTCAGTTTTAAAATGAAATCATTTTGGTTGAAAGAAAATTCATCTGAAGAGTTAGAAAGTAATATATCTTTGTCGAAGATGCATAATGTTTTATGGACTGTGAGATGTATTTGGTCTTCAAGTGTATGTTGGAGATTGTCTATCAAATGTAATAACTCGGTGGCAATTCTGATTAGTATTAAGTACAGTTACAAAAATGAACTTCCTTTTATCACAATTGAACCTTCTAGAGATTTGCTGGAGCTGTGTCTAAGGTTGTTAGAGGACATATGGAGCTTCAGTCCTGGTTCTGTAATTTATAATCAAGAGAAGAGAGAACATGTATGAGAAAATGTGTGGCTAAGTGATTTGTTCATACCACTGAATTGATAATGTTTTACTTAAAATTAATCTCAAAATAGTTTAAAATTCAAACAAAAGAAGCAATAAAAGAAAAAAGCAGAAAAGACATTCTAAAATATCACAACAACAGTAGCTTATTAAAATGCTATGTTTGATAGCAGAAAGAGAATAAAATGTCATTAGGTGTACCTTTCTGCTGAAGGCATTTGAAAGTTGAGAAGTCACTGCTGAAAAATCACTCCTGTTCCCAGGGAGTCCCAGAACAGGCCTCTAAAGAGGATGTGAGTAAGAACACAGAACTTAGGATGTGAGTAGGAACACAGAATTTTGAAGGAATTCTTAATAATGAAGGGGTTGTAGATTAAGAAACAGAATTTCCTCTTTTTTTCTGTGATTGCAGTTGCTTATTTTTGGTTTAATAGGTGTTGGGCCTTTGATTTTTCTGGTCATGATAGAGATTGGGAAAGTGGGGAAAGGGTTATATATGAATATACCAATGAATCTGGTGAATCGAAAACTTATGTGCTGCTTCTTTCCATACCTGGAAACTAAATGAAGTGTAGGGGAGGGGAGGGCATGATCTGCGGATTCTAATTCTATGCATCACAGTAAAACAGAAATCAAGTTACTACCAGCATCTTGTCTTTCCAATTTAGGCATCTTGCCAATTAAGAGATTGCCTTCATGTATGGCTCCATAAATCACAATTGTCCTGGATTGCAGAATCATGCACACCATGTTATTGTATTCTACTATGCATGAGTCCAGGGTGCGTTAAAACATTGAAGTACATCAATTCAGCTTTACAAGCAAGCTATGAAACAAGTAATACAATGATTTTGTATAAAGGAAGGAATACATGAGTTTGGGATGCTTGCTAGTAATTAGCCAAAGTTTAGTTAATGAAAACCAATGTATCTAAATTATGGTTTTGAGTACTTTTTTAAATTGAGCTTTCTATACTCTACTCACATATTATCCAAAACCTAATGTTCATTTAATGTTGGTACAAATGTAAATTCTCCACTGCACTTTGCAAACCAGGGTTATGGCACCAGATTGATATAGCCAGCTTATTCAGCATACAGATACTAGCAATAAATATGTGGACAAGATGCCTGTGTGTAAATATACTTTAAATGATATATGCAATCTATATACAGAAAGTAGTTGCAGAATCTAACTTAATTTTAGAAATTCCAGTGAGTCTTAATGTAGATGATGGCTGCTGATATAGGAAAATCAGTGTAATCAGTGCTGCAACTAACTATACCTAGATCCTTCTTTTACCAGCATTGAAACTTCATCCATTGAACCCTAATTTACTTGGAAATAAGCAGTAACTAGCTGGGTAACCATAGAACATTGGAAAATGAAACAGGCCGAGCAATTATACTTAACTTGTAAATGATTTTACATGTGTGAAAAAACTGACTAGAAATGCACTTAACCATTTAAAATATTTATTATTATTATTTATTTTTATTCTTTTTATTAGGTATCAGAGAAAACCGTAATGGTGAAGAGAAACAAACAGGTGGATTTGGAAGTGGAAGAATTTTTGGAAACAGAGGTATACTATAATGTAAAACTTTTATTTGTCATTTACAGAAAAGATTATTGATAGTGTTTGTTTAATGTGTTTTAATAATTTTTCAGTGAGGCCACTCCCTTGCTAATCTACATTTTTGTGCTTTATTTTTTTAAAAAAAAAAACTTAATATGACACTTGGTATTTTTCTCTTTCTTTCTTCCCTTTGCCCTCCCCTTCTCCCCTCCCCAGTGTCGCTTTTTGTGAGATGGGTGGCCATATAAGTTTTATAAATATTTTTTTAATTTGTATATAAAAATATTTTAGAGACAGAAAAAGGGAGCTGATTTCTTAAAGTTTGAGTACTTCTGATAAAACAATATTTAGTGTAAATCATAAATGAGACATATTTTTGCATTTGTGTTTACATGTTGTATGAAACTGAAAATACTGTTTCAAATTGTGAAACATTCCATTCCATTGAGTTTGGTGAACTGTTTCAGATTGTCCACAGTTCGACCTAAACAAATCTGCAGGGAATCTTGGAAGATCTTATGGGGTGAGCAGCGCTAGGCTGGTGTGTGCCACTCCTCTGCTTTTTCTATGTGCTGACCATCTCTTTTCTCAGCATCTTCCCTTCCTTGTCTCCCCTCAGCTCCAGTGATAGCACAGACCCGTTGGCTCACTTGTCCTCCCTCTCCTGTCTCTCCTCCACTGTTGCCAATGTCCCTGCAGGCCATTTCCAGAGAACCCCATCAGCCTTGCTTTCCTTTGCTTCTATCCCCCTCTTGCATGGAAGAACCATAATAGTCTCTGTATAAAGTAGTTTTGCTTGTGAACACATATCTCATTTTAGTCATTAAACTCATAAAACCAGATGTTTCTGCATGAAATGTTTTATGCTCAGAATTTATTATGTAATTAATTCCTTCTGTTCCATCTAAAAGAACTGGCTTTATTTCCTGTTTTAATTTACATGGTTTTGGTGTATGTGGAAAAGAATGTAGATTTTAGAAAATATTTTCAACTCTAGAAAATATGTCCAAATAAATATATCTACTGCTCAGAAAAAATCATGACCTAAATAAATAATACAAAATTAAGAAGTCAGAAAAAAGGATAATTAATATGGGTACTACTTTAGAAATCTGATTTTCCATAGTTATTTAATTTTTATATAGTTTGAAAAAAGAATATCATTGTCAGCTAATATTATTATTAATTTTGTATAACTATACTAGGAAATGGGTTTGAAGAAAGAAAATCTTCAAGTTTTGTAAGAGGTAAGATTACAAACCTGAATCAAGTAATAATTTCCAATCCAGCTAACAGTAACCCTCTACGGTGGAATAAAACAATTAAAATTTGAATGTTACTAGAAAACTTGCATCTAATATTAGCTGTATCACAGCTAAAACAGTAAAATTACAATTGAATTCATGATGATCTATGTTCATTATCATAGGCAGGCATAGTTGGGTTAAAGCTACTTTATGAACCACGGTGACGCAGTGGTTAGAGTGCAGTACTGCAGGCTACTTATGCTGACTGCAGTTTGGCAATTCAAATCTCACCAGGCTCAAGGTTGACACAGCCTTCCATCCTTCCAAAGTGGGTAAAATGAGGACCCAAATTGTTGGGGGCAATAAACTGCTTAGAGGGCTGTAAAGCGGTAGTAAATCTTAAATACTATTGCTGCTTTAGCAACGTAAGGACATTTTCATTATTTTTAAAAATGTTAACTAACAAAAATATTTTCCCTTTATTAGAGATGGTCTTCAATTTCAACCATAATGGATCCTGCCCACTATGGTCGCAAGTTGTGATGGTTGTTAAGTGATATGGCCACTTGATCCCCTCAATGACTCTTATCCCTGCTCTCCCCTATGTAGTTTTTAGGTGGAGAATAGGGTACTTTAGGTGAGGGACGCAGTGTAAACCCTGGTGCAGGCCCAAACCAATCTGCCCTGGTCCTCCCCCACATCCTAATGTACCCCTGTGTTCCACTTCTCACCTCTTGGGGTCCTTATACGCCTAGGGCCGTGATGGTGAACCTATGGCATGAGTGCCGGAAGTGGCACACAGAGCCATCTCTCCAGGCACACCAGCCGTTTCCCATTACTCTTCTGGGTTTTGGCGCGCACATGCCAGTTGGTCTTCGCGCGTATGGAAGCATCGGAAACCAGAAGAGCAGCTCCCTGGTACACATGCACACTCCAGGAAGCAGGTCTTCCGGTTTCTGGCACATATATGCATGCTGGCCAGCTGGTCTCAGTGCATGCATGTCTGCCAGAAACCGGAAGACCAGGTGACCAGTGAGCATGAGCATGCTGGAAACCGGAAGCTCAGCTCGTGTGCTGGGGAACGGCTCTTCCGGTTTCTAGTGGTCCTATGTGTGTACACCGGGGACGGTGAATTGCTTTTCTAGTTTTCCGTGCTCCCCCACCCGCGTGCGTTCTGTTTCAGCACTGGGTGCTGAAAAGGTTAGCCAACACTGGCCTACGACATGCCTTTTTACCCCACTAGTCCCATACCCTCCTCCCCAATACCTGTCACTGATTCTTCACTTAACTATATGTTTGCAGCTTCAGAGCTTGTGGGGGTAGGAGGGTAGTCTGCTCCATTCCTTGGCATTCATGCAGACCACATGCCTGGAAGTTAGTGCCATTTTCTGAGCGGTTTACAAATGTCAGAATATTGCCCCCAACAATTTGAATTCTCATTTTACCAACCTCAGAAGGATGTAAGGCTGACTCAATTTTGAGCTTGTCAGGATTCAACTCGGCTGTAGGCAGGGCAGAGTTAGCCTGCAGTACTGCATTCTAACCACTGCAGCATGACAGCCTAGATAATTAGATAATGATCTCTAATGATAAAAATCTTTGTGGTAGCATTGCACTTTATTGTAATTTTGTTTTGTTTTTTCTTTTAAGAAGCACATCTGGTTTGACTCATACCCATTTTGCATGTTGGGGAGTAAATAGTACTTTATTAAATGTTTGAAACTGTGCTCCAGGTGGTCCTTTTCCACTATATTGGATAGAGGCTGAGTTCATACACCAGATTAGCATATGATTGCTGTATTGCTGAGTTACCCAGTTACATAGTTTTGAATAATGCTTTTACTCATTAACCAGCTCACAAAGCATAGTTTACAAACTCCAGTTTACAAATTAAACCTGATTTGGTTACCACTGTTAGTTTTTATTTAGTCTTTCTGAAGCAAATGATTTCTCCCCCACATTAGGTTTTCAAAGAATGAATGATGACAATAGTGTTCTTCGTAGACCTGGAAGAGGATCAT
Source organism: Thamnophis elegans (assembly GCF_009769535.1). Taxonomy (NCBI): domain Eukaryota; kingdom Metazoa; phylum Chordata; class Lepidosauria; order Squamata; family Natricidae; genus Thamnophis; species Thamnophis elegans. The sequence continues at coordinate 122,251,493 of NC_045543.1, read as the reverse complement.
TCAGAGGTGATAGAGGAGGATTTGGGCGATTTACAAGTAAGTATTATAGTTTGGAATAATTCAAACATTGCGTGAGCCAGAAATTTCTAGAAATGAATGGTAATTAGTATTGCGCCTAAGAAACATTTACAAATGAATACCTGCTAAAAATATATGTGCTAAAAAAAGTAGAAAAATATTGGACTGGAGTTTTGAGGCTTAAGAGCTTGAGAATTGTTGTAACATGTTATGTTAGTTAAAATGTATTGAACATCTTTTCCATGAAAAATGTAGCATGTAAGACTGAATAATCTTTGATTATTATAGCAGATGATGCAAATATGAAACAAGATGGAAGACAAAATTCTGTCGGCTTAGGTTTTAAAAGAAGAGGCTTTGGTATTCCATCAGGTAAAAATTAATGTGAAATTTTTTTATGTTCATTTTTTCTGACTTCATCTGAATAAAATTATTGGCAATTGATATATTTAAAAATGCAAAATAGTGGAACAGAGATGAGATCATAGATAAGTTCAAGTTTTTGTGAATTTGGAAAGAGAAATCTGGTATAATGCAGATGTTCTACCACTACAGTTTTCTTTATTCTTGACCATACATTTTCAAAGTATGCCAAATAAATTAAAGTACAGAAACATCTCAACAATGTAAATGAATGTTGTAAACTAATTATGATTATAATTTGTTTATCACAGTCAAAATCACATTATTAAAACATATGCATTTTTTCAGGTGAATTTGAAAGTAGAAGAGAATTTGAAGCCAGAGGTAAAAATAATTTTAGTTTATGTACTACCTATTGCCCTCTTATCTGCTTCTGTTATTTTATGTTATTTTCAGCAGATATGACCTTTGTTATCTGGAAAGCAACAATTTAGATGATAGAGACTCTTTTTATAAAGAACACTTGTGAATTCAGTTTATTGCTTGATTTTTGAAATAGAGATTTAACACTAGAAATTTGTGATATTTCTGTGTGTGTGTATTATTCCTGAACATTCCTTTTCTGTTTCATTTAAAATTCTTAATTTGAGAATGATCCATATAGCTCCTATATAACTTCAAAATTCAGTTCTGCTCTTTGTAACTTAACAATTCTTTTAACAGGGGACTACAAAGAAAGCAGTGAAGAAGCAAATGTAATGGGAAGAAGTAAGTGTGTTTTGAAAGTAAACAAGTTTTAAAGTTCCTTCTATGTCCTATTTTTTCCCATCCAAATCATTTTTTATTTCATCAATAAAGGGATATGGAAATCAGATGGTAATGCAGGAGAGGTGGTATTGTAAATATGTTATATTAGAAAGAATGAAAGCAGATAAGTTTTTGGCTTCACATACAGAACTTTTTGAGAATCAGAATAACTTTCTTGTATTTGCAGATCCAAAGGTGACATACGTACCACCACCACCACCAGATGATGAAAATAGCATCTTTGCACATTACCAGACAGGAATAAATTTTGATAAATATGATAATATTCTTGTGGAAGTTTCAGGGCTTGATCCTCCACCAGCAATATTGGTTAGTGAATGTTTAAAATTCTTGAGAAAAATAAAGAGCTGAAGAAAACGATAGTAGTTTTTAAGCTCATCAGAGTTTCACAATTTATCAATAAGCTTTGTAATTAATTGGTGAAGAAAACAAGGTATCTAACTTATTATACATTAGTAACTTGAGGGGAGGGTTAAGGTTGTGCATGAGATAGGAAAAAAATGTTTAAAACCAAAACCAAATTTTTGCAGCCCACATCTTTTATTCCATTTATTCCACTTCCAGTGTTCTAGTGCTGCAGGATCCATATGCCTAGCCCAAATCTTTCAAATTTGTCCCTCCTTTTCCTTCAACTTAATCATCTTCCTTCATGGTTTTAAGAGTGTCTTCCCTCCCTTTCTCCATGCCAAATTATGGGCCTAGCAACAGCAATAGCACTTAAATTTATATACTGCTTCATAGTGCTTTACAGCCCTCTATATGGGTCCTCATTTTACTCACCTCGGAAAGGTGGTAGAAAGCTAAATCAACCTTGAGCTGATCAGGGTCAAACTCTTGGCAATGAGCTGAATTAGCCTGCAATACTGCATTCTAACCACTGCACCACCATGGCTCCTATTCCATATTGCAGTGGCCAACCTGTCTTCAGTGATGGGCTGCTGCATGGTCACAAGGGTTCGGCGAACCCTTAGCTCTGATCGCTGGCTGGGCCTGCCCACCCCCCCCATGTTCTATGCTACCCATTTATACCTTACTTTCTGGCTTGTTGGCTGTCCCAGCTGTGTTCAGCACTGCCCCTGCTGTTCTCACTGGAACTGCCTGAGCTGATTAGGATCTGGTTTGACGCTTCATTTCTGTCTCAAAGGGGCCCATGTGAGTGAAGCGCACGTGCACACCCACAACCAGCAAAACCTTGCAGCCCACCTCAGCCTGTCTTCCTTGGAGGCAGTACAGAATGTACAATACAAAATAGAAAATACCTACAATCAATAACTTCTGATTAAAAATGAAAATATATAATTAGTGCAAGCCTTGTCATTAAAATTAACATAAAATGGATTGTTGTTTGTTCTGATTCTGTGAAGAATTTTAGGCTTTTTTTTTAGCTTGCTTTATGAGGCTATGCATGGGGTTATGGTTTGAAGTAACCCATAAAACATTGAAGTTGTGATATGCTAGTGTTTTAAAATTATACTTTCAGCTTTGCTAATCTAGTTTTCTATTTAATCCATTTTTAGAACTTTGAAGAAGCTGGTCTGTGTGAAACCTTAATAAAGAACATAGATAAAGTTGGATATTTTAAACTTACTCCTGTGCAGAAATATAGTATTCCTATTGTGCTGGCAGGACGTGACTTAATGGCCTGTGCACAAACAGGATCTGGAAAAACAGTAAGCGCACAATACAAAATTCTGTTGAGGTTTGGGGTGGATTTATTACTATTTCATTTTTTTTTATTTCAACATTTAAAGTTTTTAAATTAGTGACTTGGTCCTTTGTATTAATATTTCATTCTCAACACAGCTGCAGTTTTCATTTGTGAAATATTTTATTAGTGAAAACACTAAAATTGAAATTAATATATTAGTTATGAAAGTTTATGATTGAATAACAACTTTAATTAATTGGAAGCATTTTAAATTAAAAAATAAGAATATTCTTGATATTTGATGTACTTCTTTAGTAAGCTAATATAAAATTCTTAATGTTTAAATTAATTCTTTTAGTATGACTGGACCATCTTTGTGGCACAGTTTTCTTAGTACTGTTTGTGAATCCCTTTTCATGATAATGAGATTTATAACTAAATCATAGTTCTTTGACATTAAAAATTAAGAAATCCTCATTGTTTGAAAGTAGATGTTGGACCTTTATATTTTAGGGTACTACTTAATTTTTTTTAAAATAAACATCCAAAATTGAATTAGAAAAATGTACTTTTATTTAACTTTGTCATGTACTGGAAGTGCAGCATTTCTAAATTGTAATATATTTGCCCTTTAGGCAGCTTTTCTTATACCAATTTTAGCTCACATGATGCGAGATGGAGTGACTGCCAGTCAATTCAAAGTGGAACAAGAACCAGAATGTATAATTGTAGCACCAACTAGAGAACTGATAAATCAGATCTTTCTGGAATCAAGAAAATTTTCATATGGGTAAGTGTGTAAACTAAATCACAATGGCTGAGTGCTCCCACTAAAGAAGAAGTGCTTATACGTATCTACTCAATATGTATCTAAAGTTAAAATGTCATAATGGTTGCGAACACTGGGAACCTGTCTTGGATTGATACAGTGGGATGTATTTGCTTAGTTAAGCGATTTTCCATCTTTCTGGGAGTAACCAAAGTTGTTGCTGATTCATGTGCAAATAATCAACATTTTATTGTTATATGCAGAGGTAGTTCCAAATCCTGGTGTTACCAGTTCACTACGTTCGCCCGAACCAGAAGTAACCTACCTCTAGTTATATGTAATAGAAAAAGCTGAAGCCATACTTAGAAATAATAAAGAAATTATAAGTATTCACAAGTTTATAATAGTGCAGACTGGGCTAGAGAAAGGTACACAAATGAATCTGGCTAGTAAAAAATAGTATTTATATATATTCTTACATAATTGTACTCCTATATTATCTTAAAATAATATAATTGGGTCCACTACTTAATTTTAAATTTGGACCATCAAATGTTGTGGCTTAAATATTTCAAACAATCAAAGCAATATAGTATTAGATCTGTTACTATATCACAGAGATTTAAGGCTTCGTTATTAATAGTAATACAACATGTGTTCACTGTTTCTAACTCTATATTTTAATTATATATTTTCTTGTTAATTAGAACTTGTGTAAGACCTGTTGTGATTTATGGAGGCATACAAATGAGCCATACAATTCATCAGATAAAGCAAGGCTGTAATATATTGTGTGCTACCCCAGGAAGACTTTTGGATATCATAGGCAGACAAAAGGTAATAGCTCTGGGTCACCATGAATAGAGTGAACATTAAACTTTATGACTGTTCAAACTTCAGAGTTAACACTGTTTTATTGCAAGGGTTAGATACAATTTAAAACAAGTTTTTACTGAGGAGGTTATGGAGATGAGTTAACAAATTCCAAATTGATTCACAAAAAGGTACTTGATATGTGATAAGGCCAGTGATAAAATACAGATTTTGTTAAAGCTAAAAGGGTGAGAACAGATTCTCACCATTACAACATAGTGCTGTGATTTTTTTTCAAGCTAGGTAACATGATTGTTCATAGAGAATTATCTGTAGAGATTCTGACTCTCCGGAATCTTTACTGTGTTTGCTAATCCTACCATCCAAGTTCATTTAACATAAACACTTAAATAGATTTGATACTTATCTGGAATGTTGGACATGTAAAATTAAAGGGAATGAAGAACCATAGAATGATTTGTATATGAAGGAAGGGAAGGGCAGCATATGAATTATGGATAAAATGAATCTTTAATTATTAAATACTTTTATTTTTAAGAAATATAAATCATAGTCTCAAAAACGAACAGCAAAGTTTTCTCTACTGACAGTGTAACTGAAGGAGGTTACGTTGGTTGCTTCATTTCTGTACTTAAATGGTTGGCCTATGCCTCTTCAGTATTCCTGTGGTATGGTAGATACGTTGTAGGTGTTAATATAGCAGCATCTAGGTATAATTAATCGTTTGTGTGAGATGTCTTTTAAGCAAAATACGGGAAAAGATGTAAGGTTTTATATCTATATTTATATTTATATTCCATATAAGTTTGAAGACTAGTTTGAGTTTGTGCAGCTATCACAATTATGCATTCTTTTTTTCAATTTTTTCTTTTATATCTGATTTTTTCTAAAAGATTGGGCTCAGCAAATTAAAATATTTGGTGTTAGATGAAGCTGATCGTATGTTGGATATGGGATTTGGCCCTGATATAAAGAAATTAATTTCATCTCCAGGCATGCCCTCAAAAGACAATCGCCAAACATTAATGTTTAGTGCCACTTTCCCTGATGAAATCCAAAGGTATGTATTAGCAATTCATTTTAAAAATACAGTTTACAAGGTGTAAATTTCAGATAATTTATTCCAAGTGAAATCACAAATACACATGCTACCTTGCTAAAATTTTGAATCACGATTGCTAGGGTTTTTACATCTACTTTATTTAATCTTGGAGGAATTGACTCTTCATAGAAAGCAGCTTCTGAGTTAAGTAATTGTTTGGAAGGGTCCCTATTATTTTTACAAGTCATATTTGGACAATAACTTTGCAATTTAAATAGTATATTTATAGAAGTGGCTACTGGTATTTTTACATACATTTTACTAACTACAAGTAGTCCTTAATTTATAGCCGTTCATTTAGTTAGTTACTGTTTGAAGTTAGAATGGCACTGAAAAAAGGGTTTTACATTTTAGGAGCCATGGTAGTGCAGTGGTTAGAATGCAGTATTGCAAGCTAATTCTGCCTACAACCAGGATTTCGATCCTGACCAATTCAAGATTCCGAGGTCAGTAAAACGAAGACCCAGATTGTTGGGGACAGTATGCTGAAACACATTTGTTAATTTAGTAAACTGCTGGAGAGTGCTGTAAAAGCATTATGGAATGATATATGTCTAAGTGCTAATTTTAAAGTGCTATTGCCATTTTCCACACTTAAATTGTTGCAGCATCCTCATGATCAAAATGTGGATGCTTGGCAACTGGCATATTTTTATTAAGAGTTGTGGTGGCACAGTGGTTAGAATGCAGTACTGCGGGCTACGTCTGCTGACTGCCGGCTGTCAGCAGTTCGGCAGTTCAATTCTCACTGGCTAAGGTTGACTCAACGTTCCATCCTTCCAAGGTTAGTAAAATGAGGACCCAGATTGTTGGGTCAATATGCTGACTAAATCACTTAGAGAGGTCTGTAAAGCCTGTGAAATGTATATAAGTCTAAGTGCTATTGCTATTTTGGTTGCATGTCCCAGGGTCATGTGCTCACTTTTTTGATTGAATAAGCAAACTCAATGGGGAAGCCAAATTCCCCAGCTTAATAATCTTGTTACTAATTTAACAACTGCAGTGATTCACTTAGCAACTGTGATAAGAAAGGTTGTAAAGTGGGGCAAAACTCACTTAATTGTCTTGTTTAGCCACAATTTTGTTTTGCTTGAATGTGGTTGTAGGTTGAGGATCACCTATATAAAAACATTAATACTGTCGATCCTTCTCCCTCTGGATGCCCTACTTCAAAATAATTTAATTTAATTTTACGGAGGCATGGTGGCACAGGCAGCTGAAGGACTCCTGCATCTGCCAACCAGAAATAGTCGATACTCTGTCAGTTGTAGTCCTGCTAGCATTGCAGGATGGGGTGAGGTCCCATTCCTTGCTTCCAGCTCTTGCCCTGCCCACCCAGCAGCTGAAAACATTATTGTGAGTAGATAAATAGGTGCCACTTTAGTGGGAATGTCTAGCTGTGCAGGAAAAACAGATGCTGGACCTGTTCGGACATGAGGTGAGGTCGGCAAAAGAGTCCTGGAAGATGTCATTAACCTGAATGCCATTAGTCAGATGGTGCATGTTGGTTTTCCCCCATGGTGCATCATGAATAAATGTGCAGGTGGGAAACCAAACTGTCAAATGCATTAAACATAGATGCATTTTATCTAGACATTTTTGGTCAAGAAAGGTTTGTGCCACCGCTCAGAAGGTCCTGTAATTCATTATACTCCAACATGTTTCAAGCTCCCTTTCTTCAGTGCAACTTTGCTTCTTAGGACTTGATGATATCCAGGCTGTCAAGACTATTCTGTGAAGTGTAGTTCACCTTGATATATGCATGCCATATGAAATATATAAATAAAATAAAACTTAAGTTTTATTTCATTGTTTAAAGGCTTGCTGGAGAATTTTTGAAGACAGACTACTTATTTGTTGTTGTTGGACAAGTAGGAGGAGCATGCAGTGATGTTCAGCAGACCATACTTCAAGTTAAGCAGATGACAAGAAAGAGAAACTTGTTGAAATTCTTAATGAAATAGGTACTTGAGGCCTTGTAATTGAAATATATTTTTTAATGTTACTAATTATTAAATTGATACAAAGCTGCCAAACGTGTAGTGTAGCATATCATTGTTCAATAATATAATATGTTCAATATGGATTCTCCACAATGTTCTTTTTCTTCTCCTGACCAGTTCATTGTATAGTTCTAGGGTGATCCATCAGTTTTTAGGAAATAAGTTTTCTGTGCTAAAGAAGGTTGCAGGCTGTTTCAAAAAGTTATGTAACGGTTGTTATTATAACAGAACCATAGGAAAACCCCATTTTATGAATGATCACTATAATGTCTCAGAACAACTATCATCACTGAGATGAAGTTGTGGGAATGAAGTTGAAGGGAGTATGCTAAGTAAATATCGGAGTATTTATATTTACATTTTTGAAGGAGAGTAAAACATTACTGTCCTGCTTTATAGGCAATGTACGAACTATGGTGTTTGTGGAAACAAAGAAAAAAGCAGATTTTTTGCAACTTTACTTTGCCAAGAAAACATATCAACCACAAGTATTCATGGGTGAGTAAATTGTGGAGTAGGCAACATTTTTTGTAACACTGAAAATGGAATTTTAGAAGAAATTGGTGGTCATGGATGGCTTCCATATTGGTTGCCAAGGCCAATTATGATAATTCTGCTTTCAGAGGTTAAATTGGTAATTATGTTTCTTGTCACTTTTTACTAGCCAAAAATATGATGTTGCCCTTTTCCGGGGAGAGATGGAGATATTTCCAAGTACTTGGTTGCAGCTATTCATATTTCTCATTTCTAATAATGGTTAGGCTCTAAATAGAACCCAATGAATTCTTAGCAATGTAGAAATAAATGTTTCTTTTTAAAAAATTAAATAATTTTAACAGCAGGTGGGTAAGGAAGCTAAGAGGGGTTGTGGTGCCTTCCATTGATCTAAACCAAAAATAACCATGAGCTAGTGATTTCCAGAATATTAAATCATTTTTTTCGTCTTCCATTGAGTCGTTTCAATTCCTAGGGCCTGAGGTATTCCACATTCCTTGTCTCACTACTGTCACAGGGCTACTGAAATGCTTAATTAAATTGTGAAATTGAAAAAGGTAAACAAAACAAGTTATCTGTTAAAATTGATTTGCAAATTAAAATTTTTATTCTATTTTTAGTGACCGGGAACAGAGGGAAAGAGAAGAAGCACTTCATTATTTTCGTACTGGAAAATGCCCTGTTCTTGTTGCTACATCTGTAGCAGCAAGAGGTCTGGATATAGAAAATGTTCAACATGTTATAAATGTTGATCTTCCTTCCACAATTGATGAATATGTTCATAGGATTGGACGAACTGGACGTTGTGGTAATCTAGGCAAAGCAATTTCTTTCTTTGATCCTCAAGCAGATAGTCCTATTGCACAGCCCTTAATAAAAGTGCTCGCAGATGTAAGTGTCTTTCATTTCCCAATTTTTAAATAGTTTTTAAACAGACAATAGTACATATGTAAGTAATAATGCAACTTTCCTTTTTAAGGCTCAGCAAGAGGTTCCAGCATGGTTAGAAGAAATTGCTTGTGGTTCAGGTGGGATTGGTTTTAGTAATCCAAAGGGAAATGTGTTTGCAGCTGTTGATTCCCGAAAGGTAACTTTTAAATAAACCTGGTTCTTACCTAAACAGTGGTTAAGTATTGTAATTTTGAAAGACCCCTGGCTCCAAACAAATTCGGAACCTTAAAATATTTCTCAAACTAAGGTAGAGAAATATTTGTGGCCGTGGATATTGGAATAGGCATAGATGAGGAAGCAAGCATTATAGAACAAGAATAATAAGGAAAGTGATGTATGTGGAAGTAACCATTTTTAAGGTTCTTTACACATATATTGTTAAAGTGGTCGGTTAAATGATAATATAGGATATACAGCAAATATTAAGTATTCTTAATTTTGAAAAAAAACAATTGGGGCAACTGGACTAGAAGTCTGATGGAAAATAGTAATTTTTAGGGCTTTTATAGACAAACCAAATGCATTACTCTATCAGTGGAAGCTGATTGAGCATCACAATACAGAAATGGGACTTCATAGTTCCTTGTATTTCAGGCTATCTGTGAAAAATGTTGAAAGGTTGTCAAGTAGGTTAGAGAGCAAGAATGTAAAAGTACTGACGTGGCATTTAGGGCCACAGGCCACATGCAGCCAGCGGGCAGTCCCAGTTTGGGAACATTGGAATTGGGGTGCAGGGGTGGTGCAGTGTTAGTGGCAGGAGTGAGGCAACATGTCAGGACAGCAACGGCCTTCCACAACAGTCCTACTTTCTCATGTGGTGCCTTGGGACAATTAATTGCCCACCTCTGTTCTAATACAATCTTGAAAATAAAGATAGCACACTGTTTCCTGGCAATATACAATTTTCTTTGTTTTATCTGAAAAATCTGAATTCCGTTTCATGTAGGTTTTCTGTAACAAAGACAATCATCACAGTGGAGGATTTGCAGCATCGAATATACTTGTAGCAGATGAGTCCTGGGATTAAATTCTACCCCTGGCAATAGAACAACGTTGTACTATACAAAATCTTCTAAACAGAGTAGTTTTGGGAAAACCTGATTGGATTCTGGCCAAATGTATTTGATTGTCTATAATTTCAGTGGAATTTACTTCTATGTGTTTAGGATTATTATATGTTTAAAAAAACTATTGATGTTGTTGCCTTTCCCTGTTAAGAAAAGGTTAATTTCAGGCATTTGAGTTCCTTATTTAGCAAATTTAAGTTTAATGGTTGTGTGAAATAACACAATTTGTTGTAAACGACTGTTATAAATGACTGTAGAAATGATTACTAAAAACTTGTAATCATGTTCTGTGCTGTGGATTTATAGAATCTAGCTCAATTCTGACAGTGCTATTGGGAATTGTTGATTTAATAAATATTTTAGGATTACATGATATCAACTCTAAAAATACAAACTTTCTTAACATTTATCAGTTATTGATCTGCAACCTACACAACATACATTGCATTCACAAGGCAGAAGAAGTGTATTCAAGCAACTTGGAACTAAGGAGAAATTTCCTGACAGAAAAATTAATCAATGGAACAACTTGCCTCCAGAAGTTAGGAATGCTCCAACACTGGACATTTTAAAGAAGATGTTGGATGTCCATTTGTCTGAAGTGGTGTAGGGTTTCCTGCCTAAGCAGGGGTTTGGACTAGAAGACCTTCAAGGTCCCTTCCAACTCTGTTATTCTATTCTATTTTGCTTTATGCTGGTTATTGTAAGCAAACTTATTTGGAGTTTACTGAGTCATCATCCATTTCTTAGGTACAACAACGTTGCATAGGCCTAAATTGCTTTGTGAACAAGAACTATTCAGATACTTTTAAATAATTGGTATATTTAAAGTTGAAGGGTACATTTTTGAAATGATCTTGATGAAATCTCCAGACAATTATTTGATGCACTGAAGTGGCTCACTACTGCAGTGAATTTTTCTACTGTTGTTCTTCAGGGACATGTAATTTCTCAATAAATTGATGTATCTGAGGCAGAGCACTTTTTTTCCACATATGTAAGAAGATGAAAGTAGGCTGATGGAGAAGATTGGGGATAATTGGTAACATGTAAAGTCACCTTGCGGTGAGATGATCTGCAAACAAATTTAATAAACAGTAAGTGGTATATTGGCCAGTTTAGGACTTGATAGTCTATCTCTTAATGAGAAGAGGAAGAGTATAATTCTGAAAAAAAAAGATGCTTCCTTTTCCAGTCTTAGTTGATAGTTCTCAGAAATGAAGACAGTAAAGAATGGAGTTTAGGGCCATTAGTTTAGGGATTAAATTTAAAGCCCAAGACATGACAACTGAAACTAATGAGATTAAGTTGGCAGGAAACCTACAAGTAGCGAACAAGGTAGCCTTTACCCCTCCCTTTTTTTTGTCCTGCGTTGCTCAGTTTGATCATTTTAGATACCAAAACTATTTGCTCAATTTAATGATTACCAACTTTGGTACGACATTTTCAGTGAAACACTTAACTCACTCTTAAAAGTTTTCTTTTACTCCAGAGATTTTGTATTTAGCACCATATACTCCAAAGACATCTGAATGTTTTAAGAAAAAATCTGGAATAGTTTGAAAAATGAATTCCTAGATAATTGGAACGTATTGTTCTGTTTCACACCAATTTCAGAGGAGTCTGCATCACTAAATTAAAGAACGTAGGTGATGTGACTACTTGCCAGGTAGAATTTTGAGGGTATATCCATCCCAAGCAATCTGGAACTTCGGTGGTTGACTATGGTCGGAGATTTAAAAGAGGGATCTGAAATGTTTGGGTCCCCTAAAAGATAAGCTTCAGCTGTGATACAAGTTAATTGGACACCCTTTGGCTTTGGTTAGCATGACTAATGAGATGGAGTTATAGATATTTAGAGAACTGCTTTCCCTAAGAAAGAGTTAACGATTTTTTTAAAAAATTGTGCATTGTATTATGGAGTATTTGGGGTTTGGATATGAAAGTGTTATTTCGTTAGGATTGCTTATCTTTTTTCAGTTTGTGGATGAAATAAAGATTGTTAGCATGGGCACCTGTTGGGAGGAGAATCTGTGTGGAAACAGCATTAGTTCATGGATGGTCTTAAGGGTAGAATAATCTGAGAGTGATCTGATTTGCAGAGGATGGTAAGCAAGGGCTGCTGGTGCAGAAATGGGTGCAATTGGCAAAGCCCCTCCTATGCATGGCTGCTACCTTAAGCAGGAGCTGAGAACATAAGAGGACCCCTAAATTACAAAACCAGTTCTGAGCAAGGGGGGAAATACAAACTCCAGAGCCAGTGGTGGAAAATCTCTGAAACCAGGTTGAGAAGATCCAAAACCCATAATCATTCAACGCGACATCATGTGACTACATTGTTTAATGATGGCAATCCTGGCTTTTCCTGTGGCAGCCATAAACAAATCCCACCAGTCGATAGGCAATGATGCACCCTGCTCTAAGCCATCCCCAACTTGGTCCAATTTGAAGCATCTCAAAAATGGTCTGCACAATTAAGAGAACAACTGATGTGTGACCTTGTGCTGTTTAAAAAGCCTCCAAAGCATTGTAAGAATGGCAAGGCTTGTCACTCATGGCCTGGCATGGCCAGTATGCCAGTGAAAGTCAGCTGAGGGCAGCAGAGCCAGTGGATTGCAAGCTGGCAGAGGTGGCTCCAACTTTTGTGTGTGGCAATGGGATGGCTGGTCACAGTGTGGGGCTTGAAACAGCACTCTTTCTTTGACAGTGGCACTGGGACTGAGGAAGAGGCCCGGAACCAGTGATGGCGAGCTGAGACTTTGAGATCCCTGGACCTCTACTTCAGCTGGGGCATTGAGCTACCAAGGATCACCATTGTGCAGGGTAGTCAAAAGGGGAGAGATGGGGGCTGCAGATAGGCAGGAGAGGGACTTGAAGTGCCTAAGCAGTCATGTGGGCAGGCACAAATTTTGATCGCATAACCTCATGGATGCTGCAACAGCCAAAACTTCGAAGAGTGGGAAAAAACACCATTTATTCAGTGCTGCCGTACCTTCAACTGGTCACTAAATGAATGGTCATAAGGGCTACTTATACACACAGACTCTACATATTGCAATTTACACTGCAAGAAGGAAATTGATATGATGCAATTCTTGTGCCATATCCGTTATCACATGTTGGCGATCCTATTTTATCAACAGCCACACAAAAAAGTGCTCCTAAGTTTTGTCCAAACCAGTTCCTTAGATTTTGAAGCCATTATGTTCTTCTGCTTGGATTTTGTTTGCCTTCAGTTTTTCCCTGGAGGATTAAGTGAAATATGCTGTATTTTTCCTGGTATTACATCACATGTTCAAAATATTCTAACTTTCTCTTTTTTATGGTTTTGATTATTTCCCTTGGCCTTCCCAGACTTATCACCTCATTTTTAATTTTGTCAACCCAGCTTATACATAACACTTGCCTGTAAACCCACATTCATCAACATTTCAAATACTTATGGATGCAATGCCCATAGGTATCTAACCATATTCTGTGAAAAAAGTGTTACTTTTGTTTGACAGTATTTTGAAATTTATATAAATGTACAAACTCTTGTTAGCAGTAATGAAGTCATATCACTCTGCCATAATATCATTTTATTTAATTTTGCCTCAGTGTATAGTACAAACCTGGTTGTTTAGTTTAGTATATTATGCGCAACCAGTTGATGACAAAAATAAGATGTATACATAATTAAGTCTAAAGACAAAAATCTTGAAATCAATTATCCATCCATCCATCCACCCATGGTACAGTAAATGTAACTGGGAGAGGCAATCCCTCAACTAACCTGGCCCCATGCCATGTAGGGTTTTAAGGCTCAAAACCAGCATCTTAATTTAAACCCCGGGAGCAGATGCAGCTCATGAAGCTGAGTGTAATGTGTACCATTCTAGGAGCACAGATAACAGTCTTTGCCACTGCTTTTTGCACTAATTGAAGCTTTCAGATACTCTTTAAAGGGAGCCCCACCTAGAGTGTATTGCAATAGTCTATTCAGAAGGTGACTATGGCATGATTAAAGACTCCTAATAAAGGAACAGGCACAAGCAATCCACATACTAGTTTCTTTTGTATATCCACTGTAGCATCATTTTCCATTTTATTCTTTTAGGTTGTAATTTTTAAATCCACTTTCAAATCAGTCTCAATCTTGTTAAATAAAACTTATTCCTCTTCCATAACATCTTTTAAACACAGTCTGTCTATAGAGGCAGAACCTCTTAATGGCTGGGTCAATTCAATATGTACTACAATAAAATATTTCTGGGTCTGGAGAGCGAAATGTTTGAGAAACACTGCTATAGGAAGAATACTGCAGAATCTGTGCTGATTTTCTTTTCCCTTTTGTGCTAATTATTATTTTTCTTTTGGTTATGCTTTCTATCAATTTGTGTGAACTGGGCATTGACTGGCCTATGCTTTTCCTTGGGTTCCTTTAAAAAAATTAATGTTACATTGACTATCTCCCGTTTTCTGACACAGTCCCAAGTTCCATCTCTTTTTCTAGCAGGCAGCAATGTCACTTTTGAATATTTGAAGTCCAGTTGCCTCCTGAAAAAAAAAAAACCTTTGGGACAACCATCAAGACTTGGTTGACTTCTCACAGTACAATCTCTGAAATGTCTTAGCACGTCTCCCTTTGGTAAAATGTCTGGCGCCTCTCCGGATTTTTGCATACAGTGAGATAACATTCGAGTCATTTCTGAGAACTTTCCCGGGCCGAACGCCTGTGAACCGAATGCCATCAGCTGGCCCGCACATTGTGGATAATGATGAAACAGGCCCCGATTTCCCCGAAATTTAATGACACGAGGGGCGGGGGGGAAGCCCTTGGAAGAAGCGGAAAAAACAGGCGGCTTCTCGCAAGGTTGAGCCCAGAGGCGGGACTTCAGCCGCGGTGGGAAAGCCTCACATTTGAGGCTAAGTCATTTCGCCTCCCGGCTGAGAAAAGTGAAGCCGGCTCTTGCGGCGGTTGGTAGGTGAGTAGCCGAGATTGGAACAGTATTGATGATCGACTGGCTATCCGGGCGCTGAATGGGGCGGGATCTTTCACCCGAGTCTTACAGTTTTCTTACGCGTCCGGCAACCGAAGCCAAGCGACGCGTCCCTGAACTCTTAATAGCGCTCAGAGAAAGCGACCCGGCTCACTTTTGACTCTCAGCGCTTCCAAATAATTCTTGCTCACTTCCTGCCTGTGGCTTAATGCCCCACCACCAAGCCACCCCCCTCTTTTCTTCCGATTCCCCTTTTTTGCATGATCCCTTTCTGCATATTTTCCCCCTTTGCTTCTTGCTCAAGTTTTCTCGAATTCAAATTCCCTCGAATATAATCTCTTCAGAGAAACGGGTTTTTTAATCTTGCTCCTCCAATGCCGGGCGCTTTCCTTTTCTCTCTTCTTCTCCCTTCCTCTACCTCTTCCTGGACTTGTCCGAGAAAGCCTCTATTTCCAGAAGGTGCTCCAAGTTCAATTGTAGTCTTGGAAAGCTTTGCTTGCATCTCTCCATTTGGGCGTTTGAAGCGGTAGCAAACTTCGCACATCCTGGCCATTTCCTTCCAAGGTTGGATTCTTGATTTATCTTCTGAGGAGGAGGAGGAGGAAGAGAAACTCTGAAATCTTTTAAATTGTAGCCCAAAAGATATTTTGAAAAATGAGCATGAAAACTTACCTCTAGCTTTGTTCTGAGTTGCCCAAGGTGTGTGTGTGTGCCCATTTGACTGTTCCTCGATTTTTCAAATTTGAAACGGGAATTCATTTGGGAAAACTTGGACTGTATTTATGGGTGGTAATTTTGGGAATTACAGAATTCTTTATTTATTGTCCAAGTGTGATTGGACACACAGAAGGAATTTGTCTTTGGTGCATCATATGCTCTCAGTGTACATAAAGAAAAATAAAATAGAATACATTCATTCAAGAATATTAAGATACGACACTTAGTGATAGTCACAGGTTACTAATAAACAATCAAATCATAATAGGAAACAAAACAATATGAATTGTAAAGATACAAGCAACATGTTTATAGTCATAAGTGGGAAGAGATAGGTATTAGGAAGGATGAGAATAATAATAATAATACAGTCTTAGTAAATAATTTGACAGTGTTGTGGGAATTATTTGTTTAGCAGAGTGATTATAGGTAGCCCTCAACTTAGTACCATTCGTGTAGTGATGGAAGTTACAATGGCGTTGAAAAAAAGTGACGGGAGTGTTTTTCGTATTTAGGATCCCCATGATGAGGTGGTAAAAATTTGGGCACTTGGCAAGTGACATATATTTGTGACAGTTGCATTGTCATAGGGTGGGTCACATGGTAAGCATTTGTAACCTTCCCATCCAGTTTCCAACAAGCGAAGTCAATGGAGAGGGGAAGCCAGATTCACTTAATGATGGCATGTTTCAGTTAACAACTGCAGTTAACAACTGTTGCAAAAAGGGTTGTAAAATGGAGTAAAACTCAACCAGCAACTGCCTTGCTTAGCAATGAAAATTTGGGGCTCCCTTGTGGTCATAAGTCGAGGACTTTTTCAACACATCTGGAGGCCCTGTGTGTGGAAGAAGGTGCTGTAAAAGATTCTTCCTGAGGTGGTTTTCATATTCCATTAATTTGGCAATTCCGTTTATGAAACAGCTCAAATAAATTTAAAACCATTCCAGGTCAACTCAAGAATCAACAAATAAGAAACAACCTTTTATCCAGCATTTCCCAATACTATTTATTTCAATAAAAAGCAGCTTTAAAAAAAAAATCTTTACCATATTTTTCAGAGTAAGACGCACCGGAGTATAAGAGACACCAAGGTTTTGAAGAGGCAAATTAAAAAAAAAGTTTTAGCACTGTGCAGACCTCCCAACGGACCCATTTTTTAATAGTATGAATAGCCTTTAGGAGGTTTGTAGAATGCCTGGGGGTGGGGGACAAACAAAAAATGCCCCATTTTTCACAAAAACTGGCCTGTTTTTTGTTTTAAAAAATCGCATGCATAGCCTTTAGGAGGCTTATAGAGTGCTCTTGGGGGTTGGGGGGGATTGAGCAAAAAACAGCACATTTTTGGCTCATTTCTGCCCTTCTCAGCCCCCAGGAGCTCTCTGAAAGCTTCCTACAGGCTATGCACAGCCATTTTGGTGAAGGGGGCAGGGTTTGGGGAGGCAAAAAATGCTGTATTCAGTGTATAAGACGCACCCAGAATTTTCAGCCTCTTTTTTGAGGGAAAAAGGTACGTCTTGTACTCCGAAAAATATGGTAAGTTCTCCAGAAGAATTTATTGGGAAAGATCTTTCAATGACAGAGTTACAGTTGGAGGGAAAGCAGGCACGTCAATATAAATCATTTTACGAAGTATAAATCTTGTACAGGTAGTTCTCAATTTACAACAGTTCATTTAGTGACCATTCAAAGTTACAACAGTGCTGAAAAAAGTGACGTATGACCATTTTTCAGACTTTTGACCGTTGCATCATTCCCATGGTCATATGATTTACATTCGGATGCTTGACAACTGACCCACATTTATGACGATTTGCAGTGTCCTGGAGTCATGTGATCCCCTTTTGCAATCTTCTGACAAGCAAAGTCAATGGGGAAACCAGATTCGCTTAACAACCATGTTACTAAGTTTAAGAACTGCAGCGATTCCCTTACTAAATGTGGCAAGAAAAGTTGTAAAATGGGCCAAAAAGTCACTTAATAAATTTCTCACTTTGTGAGTGCGTGATCAGAAGTCGAGAACTACATGTACTGTGTATGCAATCACTTTTTCTGATTTTTTTCTTTTTCTCTTTAAAAGTGTTTACCCATCTACCAACACCTAGGTAGCAGAAGCGATAACTAGATTTGGAGGTTTATTACAATTATTTGATTAGTATTAGACATGTAAATGGAGCAAATATTTCAACACATATTTATATTAACCAATTACCCTGCCCTCTGCCAGCAGACACTTATAAAACAAGTGACAGCTCAGAGTTTTGCCATATCAATCAAGATATAACTTATTCAGAGTTAGCTCATACAAACTCCGTCTCCTATGAGGGAGTTTCCTTCAATTAGAACTTAAAAGTTGAGGCACAAGACACCCACCCCCAAAGAGCAATGACTCTGGAATCTTCTTGAGTCAGCACAAAGCTATCCCACTGATTATTTGTGGAAGACATGAATGCAGAACGTTATTCTTGGTCCAATCCCAGCCTACCTCAAAAGCAGCCTCTATCCATATTTTCCTGCTTGGCTTCCAAAGGAATATTTTTCCTTTTGGCTGACACAACCTTGGTGCAACAGTCTGCAATGTAGCCTTTGGAGATCACCTTGGCTTGTCCTGCCCCAGTTACCCTGAAGGTCCTATGAGCACAGCCCCAAGTCCCGTGATGGCAAAGCTATGGCACAGGTGCCCGAAGTGGCATGCGGAGTCACGTCTCCTGGCATGTGCTACGTCACCTGTTCCTTTTCCAGGTTTCTGGCACGCATGTGTACGTGATGATCAGCTGACCTTCATGAGGCAGTGCCAGAAAGTGGAAGAGCTGGTCTTCTACTTTTCGGCGTAAGAATGTGCACCAGCCAGCTGATCGTTGCCCATGCATGTGTGCCTATAACTGGAAGACTAGCTGCCTGGTGCACTTGCGTGTGCTGGCAATTGAAAATTCATTTTCCAGCATGTGTAGGCCCCCTGGGCAGCTCCTCTTCCAAGGTGCGTCCCAGATGAGCATGCATGCTCCCTTTTTGGCACTCAGTGCCGAAAAGATTCACCCTCACTGCCCTAGTCCCTGCCACTGATTTTCAGGGCCAGAAGGGGAGCTAAGGACTTGCGCTAGGTCAAAAGTCATCCTTCCCATTTCTCTGGGCAAGCCCTGGATGGCAAATGCAATAGGCAGATAAGTGGCCCACGGTTCTTCCAGAGCAGTGTTTTTCAACCTTGGCAACTTGAAGATGTCTGTTAAGTAAGCTCCGCGTTGGGAGAGTGAGTGCATTCAGAGAAGCGTTGTGAGAGTTGTGTTGGAGAACACACAAACCAGCTTACAGAGACACTGCAGTTTGAATAGGCCTTTACTTTTGTGGAAATAGAGATATCAGACTCCATCAAACAGTCCAAGTCATACACGGATAAGACAATCAGTCATCAATGTCTTTCAGTTAAGGCAGTGGTTCCCAAACTTGGCAACTTTAAGACTTGTGGACTTCAACTCCCAGAATTCTCCAGCTAGCTCTTCTGGCTGGAGAACTCTGGGAGTTGAAGTCCACAAGTCTTAAAGTTGCCAAGTTTGGGAACCACTGAGTTAAGGGATAATCCAAATAACATACTCCATAAACATACAAACAGTCCGGTACTCAAAGTTTGCTAGCAGTTGCAAAACTTACAATAGCTCATGGCACTTTCTAACAGCCAGCTTCCAAAACACTCAGATCAGATCAGCCCAGCATCTAACAAACAGAGCTAACAATCATTCTGGCTCCCTCTTATGGTCGATTGAGGAAAACAGCAACCAATCACATTTTACAGTATGATTTAAAGAAACAGGTACAGCATTGCTATATGATTTATATATTGCCGACCCAACCGTTAGATTATATTCCTAACAATGTGCATTCCCCCTGGGCAGCTCCTCTACCAAGGTGCGTCCCAGATGAATGTGCACGCTCCCTTTTTGGCACTCAGTGCTGAAAAGATTCACCCTTACTGCCCTAGTCCCTGGCACTGATTTTCAGGGCCAGTAGGGGAGCTAAGGACTTGCAGTAGGTCAAAAGTCATCCTTCCCATTTCGCGAATGCTGGCTGGGGAATTCTGGGAGTTGAAGTGCAGACATCTTCAAGTTGCCAAGGTTGAGAAGCACTGTCCCAGAGCAAAACAAACAAACGAATAAAAAAATTCCCCATGATAAAGCAGAGGCAGCTTTACTGCTGAGATCCCACAACAAAATCTTAATCTAAGGATGCCCACATCCTCCATAAAAATCCCCAAACATTATTTATTTCTAGTACAAAAAAGACCTGCTTCCCTCATAATCTCTGTAATTCTGGGGATTATTCTTTTTGCACTAGACATAAATAATGTTTGGGGGTTTTTCTGAAGTTTTCCACATGCTGAAAAGCATATGAGATCAGCTTTTATGGAACTATGTCTGAACTTGGTAGCTAAAACAATTCTTTCTAGCTAGCAGAAATATAATAAAAGTCCCGAGTTTTATCTTTTTTTTTCACTAAACCAGCTTGTTGTTTTTTACACAGGAAAAGGGAAAAGGCATATTAAAAGGGGCTTGTATAAGCATCCAAATTTTGTCCTAGAATTAAATGTATTATTAGTTTAGAACAGTGTTCTTCAAACTTGGTAGGTTTAAGATATGTGTTTTCATTTTGGATGTGGAATTATATGTGGAACATATAATAATATTTACAAATAGATGAGTTTGGAAATTTCTTATATCCAATTTGAGTTCCTTTTAAGGTGAAATTTGACTTAATTGCTGCTATCAGTTTATGATGTTCTGTTAAGAGGAGAGTCTAAGTGAACGTTTCTTTGCATTTCCTAGATTCTTCTTCTTCTGCTCTAACGGGGAAATATTTTATATTACAATTTTGTAACATAAATATGTACACATAACAAAACATGTTATTATTTTTCTCCCATCCTCACTCGCAGAATGGACAGATTGCTTAAACATTGATGGTTTCCTGGGTTGTTTTTCTTTGCAGCCAAGCACTTCCCCAAAAGTTTCCAACTGCAGATTAAGAAGCTCAGCTCTGCAACCTTAGTTAGCCCCAGCTGTACCTGTAATTGACAGGACTGTTTGGTTTCACACCATAGGTTTTGTCTGCCTTCTAAGTGGCTTGGGGCCATTCAGTAGTTTAGAACAGTGTTTCTCAACCTTGGCAATTTGAAGATGTCCGGACTTCAACTCCCAGAATTCCCCAGCCAGCGAATGCTGGCTGGGGAATTCTGGGAGTTGAAGTCCGGACATCTTCAAGTTGCCAAGGTTGAGAAACACTGATTTAGAACAGTGTTCTTCAAACTTGACAGCTTTAAGATGTGTGTTTTCATTTAGGGTGTGGATTTAAAAAAAAACATATAATAATATGTACAAATAGATAACTTTGGAAATTTCTTATATCCAGAGGTGGGATTCAAAAATTTTAGCAACTAATTCTCTGCCCGGTTGGTGGGTGGGCATGGCCTACTTGGCCTTCTGCACCATGATGGGGGGGCATTTTCACCCTCCCCAGGCTCCGGAGGCTTTTCTCAAGCCTCCGGGAGGGCAAAAACGGAATCCCCCAGGTTCTGGAGGCCTTTGGAGGCCAGAAATGGGGCCGTTTCCAGACTTCCGAAACTTCCAGGAAGCCCATTTTTTGTCTTCCCAAAGCCTCCTTGTGGGCCGTGCACTTACCTGGCATCAAAAATGGACCTTGGGGAGACTCCTGGGAGGGACTGGTGAGGGTAGGCGGGCCAGCCAGTCCTTGCAATTATCAGTTCGATGAACCAGATGTAAAATTAGTATTCGGTTTTCCCGAACCGATCCATACTGGCTGAATCCCACCCTTGGTTATATCGAATTTGAGTTCCCTTTAAGGTGAAATTTGACTTAATTGCTGATATCAGTTTATGATGTCCTGTTAAGAGGAGGATCTCAGTAAACTTTTCTTTCCATTTCCTAGATTATTCTGCTGTTGCTGCTGTAATATGAGAAATATTTTATATTACAATTTTGAACATACATATGTATACATAATAAAATATATTATTATTTGAAATAAACCACTTATGTAATTTCTGCACTGTTACCAAAGTTCAATGCAAATAAGTTGAAATAATTTGGCAAATATTAATTTTTAAGTGACAAATTAGTATTATAAATTATGGTTATAATTATAAAGTAAGAGATTATAAAGTAAGATCTATAATAATTTTGATTTGAAATTATGGTTTAATGTAACAGTTATAGCTGTTGTTCCATTTCTGGAATACTCCGCATAATTAAGCAATTCAGAAGTCTTACACTGTATTAATATTAATTAATTTTATTTCCCAAGGATTTGGGGATAATATACCTTTTGAAAGAGGTGGAGAAACACTGTCTGAAAAAGGACAAAGTGACCAAGGCTTCTTAAAAGAAAATAAATAGTGTTTCCTGCATGTATTTTCTAGGAAAAATAAGTCCCTAATAATATTCTTTTGTTTACTTGTGACTATAAACATCAGTATTACTCTAAGAACTGAAGGGCATTGAAAACAAGGAGAGATTATTATTATTAGCAATTGAAGCCCACATAAAATGTTCTAACTGTGGGACAGAATTTCTGCAAGTTCATTAATTAACATGACCTCAATATATTCTAATAACCTATAAAAAGTTCTATTTATTGACTTTGGAAACATGAATTTTTAATTGAATTATCTCCAAAGGAGCTTGAAAGGCAAGTCATTAAAAAACACTCACAAACTTTAATATCCTATCAACTGTTGCAGCTCCAGAACAATTTCCCTAGAACTTTGAATCTTAAAAAAATCTGAGGAAAAATAGCTCTCTCGTAGGATGCAAGGCCCTTTATAGTGTCTTCTGATACTTATGTATATAGACAGATTATATTGAAGACTGCCGGTGCCAATTCTCTATCACCCCAAAGTACAAGTAATTGTAGCTGGTAAGTCAGCCCCATGGGGGAGTATGTGAAAACTGAATGAGGACTTATTATAGGTAAAGACTGAATGTGGACAAAAAGCGACTGTCAATAACGAAAAATTCATGTAAAGCTGTATTAAATGTTTTGGGTCAAGAGACCTATTACTTTTCTTAATCAAATAATAAAGGAGGGATAAAAAAAATCTAAACGTACCAACTAAGAAGTAAAATCAGAAGTTCTGTTCTCAGATAAAAGGATAAAATTTTATATACTCTGTATATATGTGTGTGTGTGTGTAAATGTTACCTAATGACTCACCTATACATTAATACAGTCATCTTTAGAGCCAAGGTGGCGCAGTGGTTAAATGCAGCACTGCAGGCTACTGCTAGATCAGCAGTTCAGCGGTTCAAATCTCACCGGCTCAGGGTTGACTCAGCCTTCCATCCTTCCGAGGTGGGTAAAATGAGGACCCAGATTGTTGGGGGCAATATGCTGACTCTCTGTAAACCGCTTAGAGAGGCCTGAAAGGCCTATGAAGCGGTATATAAGTCTACTGCTATTGCTTTAGAAGAGAAGAGAAGAGTTGGAAGGCACCTTGGAGGTCTTCTAGTCCAACCCCCTACCTAGGTAGGAAACCCTACACCACTTCAGACAAATGGTTGTCCAATCTCTTCTTAAAAACTTCCAGTGTTGGGGCATTCACAACTTCTGGAGGCAAGCTGTTCCACTGATTAATTGTTCTAACTGTCAGGAAATTTCTCCTCAGTTCTAAGTTGATTCTCTCCTTGATTAGTTTCCACCCATTGCTTCTTGTTCTACCCTCAGGTGCTTTGGAGAATAGTTTGACTCCCTCATCTTTGTGGCAACTCCTGAGATATTGAAACGCTGCTATCATGTCTCTCCTAGTTCCTTCTTTTCATTAAACTACACATATCCAGTTCTTGCAACCGTTCTTCATATGTTTTAGTCTCCAATCCCCTAATCATCTTTGTTGCTTTTCTCTGCACTCTTTCCAGAGTCTCCACATCTTTTCTACATCGTAGCGACCAAAACTAAATGCAGTAAATGCATAAATGCTTTAAATAAATGCTTTAAATGTTCTAAAAGACCATAGGAAGCAGGTTGTATTCCTGTGAAGAAGAAAAACTCTTTTTCAGATCCTGGCCTTGAAATACATGTTATTAGTACCAAAATATTATCTTGCAGGAAAATGAGGCACAATGTTTATTGCTCCCTCCCATTTGCCATTAAATTCAATTGAGATAATTCTGTATATTAAACTATTTGATTTTCATTCTAATATTTGATCATACTTAATAAAATACTGTACAGTAGTACCACTGGCACAAACGCTTCTCACCCTGACTAAATCGGGTTCTGACCAAAATGCACAAATATTTTGAATCTGGTCATGAACACATACTTGATCAAACATGGCTGCTGCTGATTTTCCCCTTCTGTGCCACTTTTTTTATAAGTGCCAAATTTCGGATCATGACCAAATCGGGTCCAACCAAATTTATGGAACAAATTATGGTTGTGACCAGAGATTCTACTGTTTGTAGTAAATATTACAGGAAACTTAATTCCAATTTACAAATAAGAAATTGGCGGGAGGGGATTAGAACATTTGTGGTGTATTGTATGTATGTAGAATCCTGTCTTATGTTTTGTGTGAGTGTTATAAATGCTTGCGTGTTATGAATTCAATTGGCAGAGAACTACTAACATTTTATGCAAAAGAATCTAACAAGAAAACCTTACATTTTATTACAGAATGTTCAGCCTTTGCAAAATGAGCCACATTAAAGCATTCCTTTTTGTGCTTTGGAACTTGACAATACTTTGCAAATTCTGCTTAACTGGTAAATTGAATCTTTTATATTTTTCTTACCCTTGAGTTGCAATGCTAAATAAATTTGGAAAAATGATTACATTTGGTGATATTTAATTTTTAGAACTGTTAGGATCAGGTAATATTTACAACCAATATATACAACCAATTTCATTGTATACATGATGTATAATGACAATAAAGGCTATTATTACTAATATAAAAGTTGGTGGTATATCTTTCTAATAGTGATTGAGGCTAACAGCCCAGGTAGTCCTCGACATACAACCACAGTTGTGACTGGAATTCCAGTCATAAATCATTGTGGTCATAAGTCAAGGCACCAAATGGGTAGACCCAACTTTTTCTACTGTTTATATGGCAGTTTTATGGTGGTCATAAATGCAAGATCACTCTCCCAAATAGTTTTGCCATTAACCAACTGATTGTAAATCAAAGACTACCTGTATAGGTAGTTCTTGCATAGGCCTTGTGTACCAAATATGCAAAGCTACAATAGTGCTGGAAAAAAATAATTTCAGAACCAAGGCCTTAGCAGTGTGACTCTTAGTCACAGGTTCACCACTACAGTCACTCAGTGTATGTTGTCCTGTGCCTGCTGTGGTTTTTTTTTCCTCCCATGCTCACTTGCAGAGTGGAGAGATTGCTTAAACACTGATGGTTTCCTGAGTTGTTCTTTAAAACCCAGCACTTCCCCAAAAGTTTGCAACTGCAGATTAACAAGATCAACTCTGTAACCTTAGTTAGCCCCAGCTGTTAGAATTAAACAAAAGGTGATTAGATAAATGAATGAATATACGGTAATGTAAACATGTGTATTAATAGTAGAATTATATGGACTGGAGGAATGGAAAGAACATGAATAGATGTATGAATAAGAATTAAGCTTTAATTGAAATGATGATATTAGAAAAAAAATGAAATAGATATATTTAAAATGCTTTAAATGATTGTTATTGGTACCAGAAGTGTATATTGTGATATTGAATCATGAAAGAAAAAAAGAAAGGATGGAATTTTAATATAAACAGATGCAAAGAGCTAAATAATGGAAATATGAATAACAAAACAGATGGAAGATGGGAAACAGAAAAGAAATATCATTACCACGCCTTTGAAAATAATAGTAAGAGGAGGGGGGGAAGTTAAAATAGAGAGAAATAAAAGGGGAAATATATGTATATCAATATATTAGGATATATGAAAGAGTAAGAGGAAGGTTTAGAACTGAAGAGTGATAGTAAAAGATATGGGTAAATAATATGAAAGAATTAAAATGAAATGTAATAACTATGTGTAATAATAATGAATACCAATAATAAATATGTCTGTTTATATTGAAATGTATGATACTCAGGTATCACACCATTCATGCAGTTATATGTGTAAACAATATAAAATAAAAACTTGACATAAAAAAAACCCTCTGTAACCTTAGTTATTTGTTTCACACCATGGGCTTTGTCTGCCTTATAAGTGACCTGGGAACATGCAGCAGGCAACAGCTGGCACGAGTGCATTCCTTTGGATGTGTATTTCTTGTTGTGTGCCTGCTTATTTTTTTTGCAAGCCCTTCCTCTCAAATGAATATAAATGCATGCATTAATTCCC
Organism: Thamnophis elegans; assembly: GCF_009769535.1. Classification (NCBI taxonomy): domain Eukaryota; kingdom Metazoa; phylum Chordata; class Lepidosauria; order Squamata; family Natricidae; genus Thamnophis; species Thamnophis elegans. The sequence continues at coordinate 122,225,350 of NC_045543.1, read as the reverse complement.
CTCTAATTATCCCAGTACCCAAGTGAACATTTCAAAGAAGGGATGGGGGAAGGGAGAAAGGAAAGCCTAGTTGGGTGTCATGTGATTTTCCATTTAAGGACCTCGTCTACCAACTGAGTTGCAGGTCCCGATTAAGGTTGGTAAACAAGGACTGCCTTAAGCAGTGTTATTTAATTGAATCCCTGGTAAAGAATAAGAATATTTTTGATATTTGGAATCTATTTCTTGGAACTAATTGGGGCAGAAGGAGGAATTTTCCAAAGAAAATTCAAAGCTGATAGACTTGGAAACAATATTATTTTCTAATAAAAACAGTGGGATTATAGTAGGAGTTAAGTATAATGTAAAAGCTAGTCATATTTATTTAAAACAGCTCTCCCCTTAGAAATGAAAGGAGCTATTGTGAAGTAATGGTTAAAGACTAGAATTGAAGAGTTTCTCCTCAATCATAGAAAGTGACTGAATAGTTTTGGGTCCCTCCTTTTCTCTAGCTCAACATACCTCATAGGTTATTGTTTGAAGATAAAATGAAGAAAATTATTCAGGGAAATACTTGTGCTTTTAGTATTTAGACGACCATAAAGCAATTAAATAATGCCTGATGACAGCTTTTCTTTTGTTCCATTTAATTACAGCTTTGCCACAGAAACCTGAAAACATTTCTTGCATTTATAATTACAGTTCCATTCTTAATTGTAGCTGGACGTCTGGAAGAGAAATACCTGATAAAACAAAATGCAGTGTCAGGTAAATGGCAATTGGATGGTGATCATGGAGTGGAATCAATTAATGGCCATCATCTATACAGTGTAGAGATTATTCATATGATGATCATTCAACCAGGAGTGTCAAACTCGATTTCATTGAGGGCTTCATTAAGGTTGTGTTTGACCTGGGGGGGGGGGGCAGAATGGGCATGGCCATGGAGCGCATGGCCAGCTCAACATAACTCCTATTGGGAGTGCCTGTGGCAGCCCAAGTGCTTTGGCAGTGAAAATAGGCTCTAAACTCTGTTTTTGGCTGCCACAGCCTCCTGCAACCCACTTCCAGTGAAAACAGAGTTTTCCGTTTTAACTGGCAGAGGGTTACAGGAGGCAGTGACAGCCAAAAATGGACTTTGGGAGCCCGTTTTCTCTGGCAGAAGCACTGTGGGCTGGTCCTTCAGTGTTTCCAGGCCACCCTGCAGACCAGATCTATGAGCCCTGTGGGCCAGATCCGGTTCCTGGGCCTTCAGCTTGACACCCCTGCATTAAAAAATGTCATCTGATGAGACTCAGGAGATGCATCTTCTGTCAGAGACGCTGCTTTTTGGAACACATCTTCCCAGAGATATGAAGATCTGAAAAGCTGCTGTCCATTAACTTTGCCTTGGAGACCTGATTCTTTTCCCAGACTTTGGGCTGGACTGAATGTAGACTTCTTCTGGGTGGGCTTTATAGGTTATAGCAGATGTTTGGTCACCTGGGATGTCCATCTTTCTTTTTATTGGCTCTTATCCAGCCTACCACTGCAGCCAGACATTGCTTCAGGTTTTGCACAGCCTATTACTATATATCTATAATAGAGATTTACTTCAGTGATGAAATTCAATCCCCCCCACCATCGGTTCTGTGGGCATTGCTTGGTGGTGGTGGGTCATGTGACTGAGTAGGCATGGCCAACTTTACATCACTCACAGTAACCCAACAAGCCATGCCACAGAACTGACAGAAAGGTTCGGCTGGCCAAATCTTCTAGCATTCAACCTGGCTACTTCTCGCCTCCTTCTCATGTGTGCTCTGTGTGTATGAGCCCAAAAAGAAGAGAGAAGCAGCCACATTGAATATTGCAGCAGAGAGAAGCCGAATCTTTCTCCCTCCATTCACAGCAGAGCTGCTCTGCCCCTTTATCCCCCCCTCCCTTCCAGGATGTACCTTAAAAACTGTTTTGAGCAGCTCCTGTGCGATGCCGTCCCTCCGGCTGCTCCATTCTCCTGACCGGGTCTGGCCATGAGCAGCACTGGCAGGCATTGGGTATGCATGTGCGATCGGAACATGGTGGTGGCTGCGCACATGCACCCCATTGCTTGCCGGTGCTGCTCGTGTTTAGACCCAGCCAGGAGAATGGCAGCAGCCGGAGGGATGGTGTCACAGAAGGCAGCCGAAAGCAACCACTGGAGGCTTCTCAGCATGAAAGGCGGCTGAGCCTTGCCGTGTCCCACCCCAAGGCACAAAGGTAGATGAGTGAGGTGAGTGGAAAGCGGGGGCAAGGCCGGAGCTGTGGAATGGTGCATTCCCCTACCTGGCTGAGGTGTGCAGTGAGTGAGTGTTTGCTCTGAGGCAAGGCTGGTGCCGGGGAATGGTGCATTCCCTGACCCAGTCAGCATAGGGAGTAGCTCCGGGATGAGTGGGCAGCAGCTCTGGGGAATGGTGCATCCCTGGACCCTGGACCCTGACCCAAGGTGAAGGGAGAGCGGGTGGCAAGCATTCCTTAACTTTGGTGAGCTGAATGGGTGAGGCAACTGGTGAGGTGATTAGCTGGGCCGTGTGGCAAAGGCAATATATATAGGGTAAGGGTGGATGGGTGGGGTGAGCAGCGGGAAGGGGCGAGTGAGTGGCCGGAAAGGGTAAATGGCGACTGGACAAGCGGGTGACTGGGCAGGCATGGGCGGGGCCAACCAGAGGTAGTTTTTACCAGTTTGGCAAACCAATTCAAATCTTCCTTACCAGCTTGCCTAAACCAATCTAATATCACCCCTGGTTTGCTTCTGTTAGAAAAATTTAAGATGACAAGAACCTTCCACTCTTTACATGGAACTATTGATGGAATCTTATTTACCTCTTAGGAAATAAAATGCCAGAGGAGAGAAATTCCAGGCAAAATGGGGTTTTGTCACATCTGTAAATGAAAGGCAAATGTTGCCTAATTTTTTCCTAAATTGTGTCAGGTCTGAAAAGCTCTATGATTGATTCATGGTAAAATTCTTGACCTTTGACTTTTTTAATTCATATTTTTAATATAACAATCTACTTTTCTTTAGATATTTAATCAATGAGACATCTAGAGAAAGAAACGGTGTAATGGAAAATGGTTCATGTATAGCAAAAGATATTTCATCTTTGAGTTATGTTACACAAGTACAACTCTTTGGAGAAGAAGCATTCAACTTGACTTCCCAACTTGTGAAAGATTTAGGTAAGTCAACTCTTGATTTAATAAAAGACTTATTTCTGACAGATCCTCAGTGCTCTCTGAGCTTGTTTTCTTGTAGTCATTTCATTACTCAAATTAGGAACACATCAATCCTAATATTGAGTGGGACTTGCTGTCAGTTTATATTCCAGTGGCTTACTCTGTCAGTATTGATAGGGGTGATCTTGGATGTTCTTTAGTTGAGTTGTTTACTGTTAGTGTGTTTGGCCGTTCCTTGATTGGGGTATTTTTGTTGGTCTGATATTAATCTTGGAGCTAATCTATGCTCATCTGGATGTTGATTGCTGATGGGGGAAGTATTTTGGTTTTTTAGTTCCCCTTTTGGCTTGTTGTTTGTCTCTTTTGCACAGTATGTTTGTTTATGTCTATTGATGGTTAATTTGTCAGAGTTCCAAGCTTCTAGAAAGAATTTGTCTTTTTTGGATTTGGCTTGGTCTAGGATGGTCACAATTTCCCAGTTAAAATTATGGTTAAGTCAAGAAGCCAAAAAGGGAACAAAAAGACCAAAATACTTCCCCACCAGCAATCAACATCCAGGGTTAACTTCATGTTTAACATCAGACCAACCATCAACAAATAAACAATTTCCCAAACAGAGCTACCAAGCAAGCCAACAGCCCAAAAAGATCCTCCAAGACCACTCCCATAAACACTGACCCAACAATGACAGGGCAAACCACTATATATATATATATATATATATATATATATATATATATATATATATATATATATATATATATATATATATATATATATATATATATATATATATAAATAAATAAATATATATATAAATAAATATATATATATAAAAATTGAGAGCAAACCCCACTCCTTACTAGCACTGCTGATGTTATCTTTTTTTGGATAATGAAATATCTCCAAGAAAAACAGTCAAGGTCAGAGAACGCTCATTTCAACCCTGACTGCAAATATTCTCCTTACTCATTCATTTAAAATATTTTTGTGTCCCCTCTTCTTAAACAGAACTTTGGTAACTCTCAACAACAAAACCAATAATTATGAAATCAGAAACCATAAGAACAAAACACAACATTGCAAACATCCCCTGGGGATGTTCCAGATATTCTCATTCTATCTCAGCATATGGATAAAAAAGTGTGGACTTGATGTGAAAAGCTAAATGTTGGGAGAGGTTTTCAAATCATCGTGGGTTTCCATAAGGTAGTAATCCACAGAAAAAAACATGCTTCCAAGGTTCCCCATGATGGCAAGATATAAGGGAAAGTGTGCCTACCCAATCCAATCTGAAAAGATGGATGGATACTCTCAGGGAGAGGCAGTCCCACAAGTAATTTGGTACCACGTCAGTTGGGCTTTAAAGATGATAACTGGACACCTTAAATTGTACCCATGGCCAATGGAGTTCACACAACAGAGATGTATCACTGGTGAATCTAGGAACACCAATATTGCTCACATGGACCTTTTTTGTAAACCCATCAAAAGTTATCTCAGACCATGTATTTATCATATTATTAGGGCCCTCCAAAAATATAAAAGTGTGTGTTCTGAATGAGTGTGTCTGTGTCATGGTACCTCTTAATTCTGAAAATAGATTAGCCTCCTGTAATTCAAGTCTGGAGGCTAAACCATATGGTGAAGGGAGTTAGACTAGATCTAGTCTAACAAAGAGAAGGATTAGGGATGATACAATAGCAATCTTCCAGTACTTGATGGGTTCTCACAGAGAAGAGAAGATTAATTTATTGTCCAAAGTATCTGAGGGCAGGAAAAGAAGTAATGGGTGGTAGATTATTAAAGAGAGATCCAACCTAGATCCAATTAAGGAGAAATTTCCTGACAGTGACAACAATCAGTGGAGTGGCTTGCCTCTGGAAGTTGGGGCAGATCCATGATTGGAGGTTTTCAAGCAGAGACTGGACAGCCATTTGCCCAGAATAGTATAGGATCTCCCTACTTTGGGTGGCGGTAGCACTAGAAGACTTTCCAATCTTTTTATTTTATATTCGAAGTTGTTGTGCTTTAGTTACGTTTGTAATTTAGTGAGTACAGATGTGATGTTCAAAATATGTTAAATATATTTTTTGTCTCCATTAGAAGGATTTGAGTTTGTTGTTACTGCAATTATGAAATGAAGGAGTTGATGCAACAGTTCCTACAAAGGGAGTCTGTGATGCAAGATCTGTCTTTTTGATATGGGCACCATTTGCCCATTCAAATGTGACAGGGTTTATATTGCAACATTACATCCACAGTATTGCCAATTTTTACTTCATTGCATTCTCTAGTTGCTATTGGGATGAAGTATGATCATGGATATCTGTGCACCCAGATGATTTCTAAAACTCTGAGTGGGATTTAACTATGGGTTTGAATGACATTTCTCTATGAATATCTGGAACACTAGGCAGAACAAAGATAAAAATATTGCAGTCCTTAGTTGATACAGGTTTGTACTAGGTGAATTTAGTCACTTTGTATAGTTCTTAGGAACGATTGCTACATACCTGGGTTTCTTGTCTAGTCGTTTCACCCCAAATCAGGATATTTTTTGTTGCTGACTATAGTTAAATTGTGCGTTAACCTCTGAAAGTTTACCACTCATTTCTCAATTCTAGTCAAACCTGATCCTCCAGAAATAGTGACAATAGAAGGGATGAAGGAAATGCTAAGAGTTGACTTGAGAAGACACCCCAAAGAACCATCTTATGATCCTTTTATGTGTGAGATTTGGTACCAAGCCACAACAAAAGATATTTCTGTAAGTCAAATTTTAATTGATATAAGTTTTACCAAATCAATTAAAAATAGAGTAAGTACTTCCTTAGATGATGGCATTGAAAATGAGGCTCCCAAATATTTTAATTTATATCACCAAGTGAGAATAAAGATAGTGGTTTCCCGACCAAGCTATATGAGATAAAGAGTATATTTGCATCATTTTGCATCATAGTATCAGACAAAGTAAATCATGATGAATATATTCCTATTTCTCTCTTTTTCCCCTCTGGATGCCTTTGAATGAAGATCAACGCCACTCAAATATTAGATGAGGACACATTCCATATTTAGCATTTGTGATGTGATAATAGACTTATGGTAGTAAGCTAGAAACTAGAAACTAGGAACCACCTTGGAAATTTTAAAGTCCACCTCTCTGTCCAGTGCAGGAATCCACTATTAGGCCATCCCTATGAAATGGCCAGACTCTTTTCAAATACCTTTAGGAAATTTTCCCCTGAAATCTATGTACTTCTTTGTAATTTAAATCTGTTTTTTATTATACTGTTTCTTGGAATAATTCTGTTATGTCACCTACATGATATTGCTTGAAATACTTGAAAACAGCTACCATGTCTGCTTGCAGTTTCCTCTTCCCCAAGGACTATACCCATTGCCTCCAACTGACTCCCATCAATGTTCCCTCTAATTTTTTTCAGTGTGAGCAGAAAAGTATAGTGTTTGAGCGGCATATTTTCATGCCTGAGCACCTGAATTTTTTTAACAGATGTCACCTAAGACAACAACGAAATCAGTGTTATTTGAAACTCAAAGTTATGTTTATTCAAGGTACCCGCTTAATTAAAAGTGTTATATAATATCAGTATCACTTAACAACGCTACTGCTTAGCAACCAAAATGTTGGCTCAGAAAGTCTGGCTTTTGAAGCACGCAAATCTTAAAGCTGTTGTTACAACACCCTCGCACCCCTAACCCTTTAGAAAAAAAAAAACAGGGGTCTTCAAACCTGACAGCTTTAAGACTTGTGGACTTCAACTCCCAGAATTCCTCCTCCAGTCATGTTGGCTCAGAAACTCTGGCATTGAAGCATGCAAGTCTTAAAGCTGTCAAGTTACAAGATCCTTGCACCCATAACCCTTTAGGGAAAAAAAACACAGGGATCTTCAAGCCTGACATCTTAAGACTTGTGGACTTCAACTCCCAGAATTCCTCCTCCAGTCATGTTGCGGCGACGTCATCTGCGTGGATCTGCTCCATCTTTGGATTTTTTTCACAGGGGGCAGGGCTGCCGCTGAAGACGCCGACGAGCCCCCCCCCACCAGAATAACTGCTGCTGCCTCCCCCTCCTCCTCCAAGAGGACCACCACATATGCTGCCCGGCGCTGTGGCTGAGGTGAAGCTGCCAAAGCTCCCGCTGGCACCACCTCCACTCGGAGCACCTGAGCTGGGCACCGCATTTACCCCCTGCCGCCACCTCATCCTCTGCCGTGCTTTTGAGAAGGCATGAGGCCTTTTTTTCCTGCTCCCGCCCCCTCCGCCGCCTTTCTACTAACTCCCGTGGCCTCATGGCTCCTCAAAAGCACGGCAGAGGAGGAAGGGGGAGGGATAACGTGCAGGCCAGCTCAGGTGCCCGCGTGGAGGGGGAGGCAGGGGTGCTGCTGATGGGAGCTTTGGCAGCTTCATCTCAGCCGCGGCGTCAGGCAGCAAATCCAGTGCTGTTAGAGAAGGAGGAGGAGGAGGCAGCAGATATTCTGGTGGCGGCAGGGGCTTTGGGGGGGTTACTTCAGCCGCAGCGCCGGGCACAAGCGGCTAGGATTGGCCACCCAGAAAGGACCTCCCCGGGCTTGCTTTGCTGAACACAGGGGCGACTGGCTCTAGTTTGAGCGGCTGCGGCCGGCACAAACTACCGTCAGTCGCTCCGTGCTCATCAAAACAAGTCTGCGGAGGTCCTTTGTGGACGGCCAGTTCTAGCTGCCTGCAAAGGACTTCTCCACGTTTGCTTTGGCAGAAATCACTGCACGGCAATTAGAAACTGCTGCGTGAGGTTTTTTTCCATGTGCGCCGCCGCGTAGCCGTGCACCTTAGAGGGAACAGTGACTCCCATTATGGTTACTTTCCCCTGGGCATGTTACAGTTTGATAGTGTCTAACTTAAAATGTGGTGCCTAGAACAAGACCCAGTATTCTGAGTGTGGTCTGATCAGTCCAGAATACAAGGCCCATTTTTGGTTGGTAGAGTGCTGTTGGTGCGTTGGGAGGCTGGAAATGGACCACGCAGGACAGTTCCTACCGGTTCAGACTGGTTCGGCCAAACTGGTAGTGGTTTGGCGGCCTGGGTCGCTGAACCGGCAGCGACCCAGGCCTGCCACACCCCCGACCTGATTCTCCTGGCGGCACCATCTTGTTTTTTGCTTCTGCACATGCACAGAGCAATTTTTATTGCACTGCACATGCACATGCATGGGGCGCGCCCACAAACAAACTGGAAGTAGTGACTGCTGGAATCCACCCCTGATATAGGGGCCTCTCAGGGCCTCCGCGCAGCCCATTTTTGGCTAGCAGAGGCACCACAGGCTGGTCCTTTGATATTTCCAGGCCAGCCTCAGGGGCCAGATTTAAGCACCCCGCAGGCCGGATGCAGCCTGTGGGCCTTGAGTTTGACACCCCAGCTTTAGGCTTTCTAATTTTCTTTCTGCAGGTAATAGTTATTTACTGACTCTTCTTGATGATTTCAAGCATTTTTCATTTTCTGTAACACTCTTTTTAACTTTCAGTCAATCAAAATATTTCTGTGTATTCAGAACTATCTCCTAAGGTGCTGTCTGAGTTTGCTTGTTTTCTTGCAGATGTTTCATTACCCAAACTAGGTAACATAATCAATGCTCATATTCACCTGCAAGAAAACAGCCAAGCTCAGTGAGCACCAAGCACCCTTCATTTCAAACATGAGCTACAAATGTTCTCTTTTATTGGTATTTCCTAAATTGCAGTCATCCATCCCCCCCACCCCCATTGGTATACTATTGTACATCCAATATATAATTTTCAATCGTCCTGTGTTTTGTTCCTGAAGATTTTGTTTATGGGATCCTGCATATTGCTATGATATGATGCCATTAAGTTGCTGTTCACTCTTAACAACCGCATACATATTTTTTTTCTTGGATGATATGACCCCAGCTTGCTCTTTCTGCTCCTCTGATAGCGCATCCACTGTTGCTATAATTGAGTCCATCCAACTTGCTGGTGATTGTCCTCTTCTTCTCTTTTATTATTGAAATATACTCCTGTGAAAGTTATTGCTTGCTTGATCTTTATTTATTTACAAGCTTTGTATGCTGTGTCAAATCTAGTGAAATCTATTGTGGATGTGGGACTGTGCCCCAATTTCTCTGTTGCATGCTGAATCCCCAAATAATGTAGTCATTTCTTTCCACAGTTTTTAACTTTTACAACCAACTCTTCCACACTGGTGAAGATAAAATTATAGAGAGCTGATCTCCTTGTTTTCTCTTTAGCCAGCTAAACAATGAAACTTTGCACTTTGATCCTTTAATATGCCAGTCCTCCATTCCATTGGTGATTGGGGGAATGACTGTTGTTCAGTAAATGCAGGAATGATTGAAAATGAATACAAGTAATTTTAGAATTAAATTATTGATATGGAGAGGATGGTTAAAATGTGGGTAAAGCAGAAAATAAGAATGAAATATTTGTTCTAAATGTTATAAAATAAAAGTAATTGGAGTAATTGGAAATATGAAAAAATAGTTTGGGGAATTTGGAGTAGAGTTTGAAAATAAATAATAACATTAATTTGAATAATTATCAGAGGCCACCCAAGCCTGGATGTTGATTGTACAGCTCAAAAGTGTTTATGCCTCCAGCATAAACCTGTCCACAGGCAAATCTGTCAGTAATGTTTGACAAATGATAAGGAAGTGCTACAGTTCTTATCATTCGGACTAAGAAACCCACCCCCACTTCTCCACCACAGCTCACTCTCAATTAGTGAAGTAAAAGCTTGTCTTATATAAATAAAGACAACATTTTCCATTCCCAACAGACTGAGCTTTCATTAGCTGAAAAAGAAAAGCTGTGTCTAAGGAAATCAGGATGTATGACAACCTTTATTTACAATTTTGTTTTTATTCTTTTTATCATGGTTATCAAAACAACATTTTTATTTATTTATAGTTAGGCATCTATCCACATCCAGTTGAAAGAAGATAGATGAAATCAAACTTTAACTCTCACTGTGGAATTTTACAAATTATACAGTAGTAGTTCGGTATAAGCTTTTACCATGATAATTGAAACAACAATTCTATTTATTTTTAGGCCTACGCCAATGTCCAGATTAAAAAATATGAAAGAGATAAATCTTTAAATCTCACTGGCCTGTGGAATTTTACAAATTATACAGTTGCTGCTCGGTGTAGGTCTGTTTGGTCCAGTCACTGGAGTGATTGGAGCAACAAAGTAACAAAGAGAACGGAAGAACAAGGTAAGAAAAACAGAGCTAGGTTTGGCATAGTGATTTCATTTGCAGATTTAAACATCTCTGGTCATGGTTAATAGCAATAGCACTTAGATTTATATACCGCTTCTTAGTGCATTTACAGCCCCCTCTAAGCAGTTTACAGGGTCAGCATATTGCCCCAAACAATCTGGGTCCTCGTTTTACCCAACTCGGAAGGATGGAAGGCTGAGTCAACCTTGAGCCGGAGAGATTTCAACTGCTGAACTGCAGCTAGCAGTCAGCTGAAATAGCCTACAGTGGTTTTTTTTTTTTGTTAGTTGCGAAGTCGTGTCCGACCCATCGCGACTCCATGGACAATGTTCCTCCAGGCCTTCCTGTATTCTACCATCCTCTGGGGTCTATTTAAGCTCAAGCCTATTGCTTCAGTTACTCCATCCAGCTACCTCATTCTCTGTTGTCTCATTCTTCTTTTGCCCTCAATCCTTCCCAGCATTAGGCTCACCAGTGAATCCTTCCTTCTCATTAGGTGGCCAAAGTATTTGAGTTCCATCTTCAGGATCTGGCCTTCTAAAGAGCAGTCAGGGTTGATCTCCTCTAGGACTGACCCGTTTGATCACCTTGCAGTCTAAGAGACTCACAAGAGTCCTCTTCAGCACCATAGTTCAAAGGCCTCAATTCTTTGGCGTTCAGCCTTTTTTATGGTCCAACTTTCACAGCCATACATTGCAACTGGGAAAACTATAGCCTTGACTATACACACTTTTGTTGGCAGTGTGATGTCTCTGCTTTTTAGTATGCTGTCTAGATTTGCCATAACTTTCCTCCCCAGGAGCAAGTGTCTTTTAATTTCTTGGCTGCAGCCCCCATCTGCGGTGATCTTGGAGCCCAGGAAATAATAAATAATAAAGGTTAAAGAACTATCAGTCATATCTTGGTCACCTCCTATTTGGATTACTCTAATGCACTCTGCATAGGGTTGCCCTCAAAGATCACACAGAAACTTTGACTATTCTAGAGTGGAGCAGCATGCATAGTAATGCAGACCCCTAAGGTTACCCATTTAAAAACCTCAGTTGTGTGAACTGCATTGGCTTCCAGTTTCTTTCCAGATACAGGTCAAGGTGTTGGTCATCACCTTTAAAGCCTTATATGGCAAAGGAGCAGGTCTACCTGTGCTATCAAGTCAGAGAGTGTGAGCATGCATCTAGTCCCTTCCCCTAAATATTGACATTTGTTGGGAGCTGGACAGTACGCCTTTTCCATGCCTTCCCTATGGACTGTTCTTCCCCTGGATGTTTGGCAGGCTCCTAGCCTTCCATAAAGCTGTGAAGACCCCTTTTTTTCCTCAAATGCTGGGATAAGATTGGATAATTACAGATTAGATGTTTGACTCGAAGCTGGGGTCTTTGTTGCTTTTTAACATTTTAACATTGGTTTTATAGTTTTAATATGGTTAGATATATTGTTTTAACTTTTCTTGGGAGCCATGCAAAGTTGATTAGAAGATTGGTGGCTATATAAATTTTTCAATAAATAGATAAATAAACTATAAACTATTTAAACGCCTGCATAAATAATGGCACATATATTGTATATGTACAGTGAACTCAGCTTAGTTGGGTCTTAGCTGAAGAATACACACATACACACAAATACACACACACACACACACACAGTCTTCACTGTTTTTTGGCAGTTCCAGGAAGGGGGAATCGGCTGAAATCCCTGCTTCCTGGAACTGCCCAAAAACGCGCCATGCAGAATGGAGCATTTAGAGGCTGAAAACACAAGGAAGAGAGGCCAAAATCATGAGATGGAGAGGCCAGAAACGTGAGGCACGGAGGCTGCGATGGTCTGTGGCAATCCCTGCAGCCTGGAACAGGTCTAAAATGCGATGTGCGGAGGCTGAAAATGGCCAAATGGTGGGGCCGATGAGTGGGCAGGGCTACATTCGGTGTATAAGACACACACAAAATTTTCCCCTCTTTTAGGGGAGGGGTATTGCCTCTTATACTCCGAAAAATATGTGTAGTGTGCTTGTATGTATACCGTGTTTCCCCGAAAATATGACATGTCCTGATAATAAGGCCATGCCACATTTTTCTGGTGGGCAAAAATATAAGCCCTCTCCTGGAAATAAGCCCCCTGGACAACCCCCACCTCTGGCCAGGCAGAGTGCCGCTCACCAACCTAGCGGTATCCCAAAGGTGCCAAGCCATGGGAAACGGGGGGAGCAAAGGTGATTGTGTTGCTTGGCGCCTTCGGGATACCGCTAGATTGGTGAGCTGTGCTGTGCCCAGCTGGAGAGGGGGGGTGCCGGGCAGCTGCTCTCTTGCTAGCCGGCTCCCAAAGAGCTGAGCACAGCCTCAGGGGCGAATGGCTGGGTTGCGCTGTCGCAGCAGCACAGCACAGTAGCCATGAAGCGACCACGTTATGAACAACCACACAGAAAACCCCCTTTCCAGCCGTGCACAGCACAATTTACTGACCTAGGGCTATTGCCAAGCCGCGGGAGTGCCTGTTCTCCACTGCCTGGCTCCCGCTGCTTGGCACCTTCAAAATGCCAGTGAATGGCGCTCTGCATGGCTGAAGAGAGGGGTTGCATGAATGGCTGTTCTGCTCCCGTTCACCTCCTAGCCTCACAATGTCCTGGACCAGCTCTCCCTGCAGAGCCAGAGCACCTCTGCTGCCACCGCCGCTGCTATCCCAGCATGGCTTTTTTGGTGGCTCCCAACTGAGTCTTCCTGCAGTGGCCGCTCTGGGCATACGCTCTATGGTTGTGGACTGGCTGCCTGCAGAACATACTCCCAGAGCGTACAACCATAGAACGTATGCCAGAGTGGCCACTGCAGGAAGACTTCGTTTGGAAGCCACCAAAAAAGCCATGCTGGGATGGCGGCGGCAGTGGCAGTGGAGGTGCTCTGGCTCTGCAGGGAGAGTTGGGCCAGGGCATTGTGAGGCTGGGAGGCGCGTGAGCGGGAATGGAACCCCCCTCTCCAGCCATGCAGAGCGCCATTCACTGGCATTTCAAAGGTGCCAAGCCGCGGGAGCGAGGCACATGCGCGTGCGCGCACACACACACACACAGAGTACAGATGGGTCTTGTTTTTTGTAAGTATATATTGCAGCAAAAAATGGAACTGTGGGGTAATGTACTAGAGTCTATGGTCATCTGATTCTCCCAAGAGCACTTCTTCCCAATTGACTTCCTTTAGAGCAACTTGTTTGGCAGGTGAGATGTAGTTCTTTCTTAAATAGCAGAGGGGCACAGAAGTGACCTTGGAGAAAATACACAGACACCATTAAAATAATATGGGCTCAGGATGCCAGGTGTGGGGAGGACAGGACACGAGAAATAGACATAAAGTAGCTTTGGCTTGATTCTTTCTGGTATGAAAGGAAGTAAAAGAGAGACACCATTAGTTTTCAAGAGTACTAGTATTTCTTCTGGTGTCACCTTGTCATCACCTTGAAGGGTTAACATCTCTTTTATTTGGATTAAGTATTTCCAATTATTCGGTCATGATGGTCTGACATATCCAGTTACTAGAATACAGCTGAAATTGCCTCCCTGGGAAAGAACAAAAAATGGAGTGTTATTGTGTTCTTGTTAAGTGCAATGTCTGTTTGCTGTTAGAGAAGACTAACTATTACTTAACTTACAAAAGGAAGCGATACCTATCCAAGTAATCAGAAAGAATCACTTCTTTTCATATTTTACAATTCAGTTTCATTTGTTTTTAACAGCTCCTTTGAAAGTAGACTTATGGAGAGTAATTGAAACTTGTCCTAATGGAAGCAGAAATGTGCAACTTTTGTGGAAGGTAAAAAATATCAAGACATTTAAAGATTCAATTTTTTTTAATGAATATACTGGTTTATTTCTCAGTAGAGTCTTAAAAACTATATATGTAGAAACTTTAAAGTCAAAATCTACCTTATCTCCTTGCTTGGATTTACTTTCCCAGTGAAAGCATAATTCATATCTATTGACTTTGGAAAAGGAATGAATTTAAATTTCTTATTCCAAATTCCTTTCAACAAGTTATTGGTTTATTTTAAGAATCAAGAAGGGAAGAATTGAGAAGAATTATCTAAGAGGGCATTCATTTCTCATTGAAGCATACAGCTTTTTAAAAATGAGAAACAGGAAATATAAGGAACATACCGATGGTTTTCAAGGTTTATCAAAAGCTGAGAAATCCTGGTTATTGGGATTTCTTAAAATGAAATGGTGATATTCACAGTATCATGCCTAAAGCTAAAAAGACTAAGATAACATTTTGTGTATATAAGGAACATACCGATGGTTTTCAAGGTTTATCAAAAGCTGAGAAATCCTGGTTATTGGGATTTCTTAAAATGAAATGGTGATATTCACAGTATCATGCCTAAAGCTAAAAAGACTAAGATAACATTTTGTTTAAATAAAAAATAGTTTAAAAAGATCCTCCACTGATTGATGTTTTAGAGATTATGTAGCTTTTCTGCAACTGCTGATGAGAATATACAACTAGTAACTACTAGTCCTGGAAGCTGGTAAAGGTGTGGTTGTATGTAGTGATGTCGATACAAATGGGCCTCATTGGAAAACCTGTTCAAGTTGATGATGATGTTGATTCCTATGATTCTGGTACTTTGCATAATTCTTCCAAAGGAAGCTTTTTTTAAAAAATATTTTTTTAAAAAATTGAGGTTTATTATAAAATACAAGAAAACAAAAATGAGAAAATAAAGGGAAAGGAGAAATGGAAAAGAGTATAAAGATAAAAAAGGAAAAGAATACAAGAATACAATAGCAGAGTTGGAAGGGACCTTGGAGGTCTTCTAATCCAATCCCCTGTCTAGGCAGGAAACTCTATACCGTTCCAGACAAATGGCTATCCAACATTTTCTTAAAGACTTCCAGTGTTGGGGCATTCACAACTTCTGGAGGCAAACTGTTCCACTGATTAATTGTTCTAACTGTCAGGAAATTTCTCCTCAGTTCTAAGTTGCTTCTCTCCTTGATTAGTTTCCACCCATTGCTTCTTGTTCTACCCTCAGGTACCTTGGAGAGTAGTTTGACTCCCTCTTCTTTGTGGCAACCCCTTAGTTATTGGAACACTGCTATCATGTCTCCCCTAGTCCTTCTTTTTATTAAACTAGACATACCCAATTCCTGCAACCGTTCTTCATATGTTTTAGACTCCAGTCACCTATTCATCTTTGTTGCTCTTCTCTACACTCTCTCTAGAGTCTCCACATCTTTTTTACATCATGGCGACCAAAACTGAATGCAGTATTCCAAGTGTGGCCTTACCAAGGCATTATAAAGTGGTATTAACACTTCGCGTGATCTTGATTTTATCCCTCTGTTTATGTACCTTAGAACTGTGTTGGCTTTTTTGGCAGCTGCTGCACACTGCTGGCTCATATTTAAATGGTTGTCCACTAGGACTTCAAGATCCCTCTCACAATTACTACTATTGAGCAAGATGCCACCTATACTGTACCTGTGCATTTCGTTTTTCTTGCCTAAATGTAGAACATTACTCTTTTCATCATTAAATTTCATTTTGTTAGATAGTGCCCAATGTTCAAGTTTGTCAAGATCCTTCTGTATCTTAAGCCTGTCTTGACTATTGACTATTCCTGCCAGTTTGGTGTCATCTGCAAATGTGATGAGTTCTCCATTTATTCCCTCATCCAAATCACTTATGAAGATGGTGAAGAGTACTGAGCCTAAAACAGAGCCTTGGGGTGCTCCACTGCATAACTTCCCTCCATGTAGATGCAGTTCCAATGAGGACTACATGTTGAGTGCGGTTACGAATCCATCTGGTGGTGATGCTGTCTAACCCACATTCTTCTACTTTATCTAGTAGTAGGTTATGGTCTACCTTATCAAATGCCTTATTGAAGTCCAAGTAAACTATATCGAAGGCATTCATCTGGTCCACTAATTTTGTCACTTTGTCAAAGAATGCAATAAGATTAGTCTGGCATGATCTGTTTTTGACAAATCCATGTTGGCTTTTGGCTATTACTTTGTTTACTTCTAGGTGTTCACTAATTCGTTGCTTGATTATCTTTTCCAGAATCTTTTGTGGTATTGAGGTTAGGCTGTTAGGTCTAAAGTTTCCTGGATCTATTTTTTTTCCTTTTTTGAAGTTGGGAACTACATCAGCTCTTTTCCAGTCCTCTGGCAGTTCCCCGGTGCTCCAGGATCTCTGAAAGATATAGTTCAGTGGTTCTGAGATTTCGATTGCCAGTTCCTACAGAACCCTGGGGTGTAATCCTTCCGGTCCTGGTGATTTGAACTCATCTAGGGTAGACAGTTGCTTGCTTACCATTTTCTTCCTTATTTCAACTTATGTTCCTAATCTGATTTTTGTGGTGCTGTTTTTGGTTGGACTGTTTTATCCCTTTGCGTAAAGACAGATGCAAAAAATGAGTTAAATAGTTCTGCTTTCTCCCTGTTGCTTGTCACCTTCTTGCCACTTTTTCCTAGCAATGGACCAATTGTTTCCTTAACTTTTTTTCTTGTTTTTAACATGTTGGAAAAATTTTTTTTTGTTATTTTTTACTTTTGTGGCAAACCTTTCTTCATTGTGAGCCTTAGCTTTCTTTACTTAATCTTTACAGGCTTGGGCTATTTGCTGATATTCTGCCTTAGTTATGTCCCCCTCTTTCCACTTTTTATACTTAACTTTTTTGTCTTTCAATTTGTCAGAGAGTTCTTTATGCAGCCATGCTGGTTTCTTTTGGGAGCTGTTATTTTTCTTCTTCATTGGTATTGTGCTAGACTGGGATTTTATAATCTCATTTTTCAAAATTTCCCAAGCTTCTTGAGTTGTTTTCCCCTTGAGGATTCTCATCCATGGAATTCTTCCCAAGCTCTCTCTAAGTTTATTGAAATTAGCTCTCTTAAAGTCCAAGACTCTAGTTTCACTTTGTCCTACTACTTCTGTTTGCATAATGTTGAATTCCAATATTGCATGGTCACTTGCCCCCAGGGTTCCTATGGCTTCAATGCCTTCTATCATTTCCTCTCTGTTAGTGAGAATTAAGTCCAATATGGCTGATCCCCTTGTTCCCTTCTCTACCCTTTGGGAAACAAAGTTGTCTGCTAGGTTCGTTAGGAACCTGTTGGATCTTCCACTTGGTGCAGAGTTTGTTTCCCAGTTGATGTCAGGGTAGTTAAAATCTCCAATTACTATTGTGGTGTGCTTCCTACATACCTTAGTTAGCTGACTAGCAAAAAGTTCATCTACCTCCTCTGCTTGGTTGGGTGGCCTGTAGTATAGACCTATGGCAATGTCATTTCCTCCCCCCCCCCAACCTTTAATATTGACCCAAATGCATTCAAGATAGTTCTCATCATTGTTGTGCTCTATTTCTGTAGAGATGTAATTATTTCTTATATATAGTGCAACTCCACCTCCTCTTTTATTTGGTCTATTTCTTTTAAATAATTTAAATCCTTCTAGCTGTATGTTCCATTTGTGGGTTTCATCCCATCAAGTTTCTGTAATGGCAACAATACCCTATCTGCCCTCATTTACTTGAATTTCTAATTCACCCTGTTTATTCCTCATACTCTGCACATTGGTGCATAGATATTTGAGTCCATTTTGATTGACCCTGTGTTTACTGTCTACATAACCTGTGATATGCCTGACTGCCCCTATTTTCTTGCCACCTGTATGATTCATGCACATGGTATAGCACTCATGATTAAATGCTTGATTTTGTTTGACAACAGGAGTGATAATCTTACCCGCACAAACATCAATGTTACATGCACTGATAACCCTATGAGTTTTAGATTGCTGGGGACAGAAATGTTCTGTATCAATTAATTCTCTGTCCCCGCTGTTCAGTTTAAATGTTTATCCAGAAAATCTGTGAATTTAATGCCAAGTAACTCAGTCCCCTTCTTGGATGGGTGCAAACCATCTCTTTTGTACAGTTTTTCATTGGATCCGCTGCAGGCATCATGACTAATAAACCAAAGCCGTCCCTTTTACACCACTCCTTTAGCCACACATTAAACTCTGCTACACGCTGGCCCTTCCCTTTTTGTTCCTTACATACTGGTAAAACCTCTGAAAAGATAAGCCTACAACCTACACTACTAAGTTTATACCCCAAGCTCTGGAAATCATTCTTCACAGAAAATACATCTTTTGGGGACAGAAAAAAAAAACACTGAACTGATTTTTTAAAAAATGCAATAGACTACAGAAAATGTTTCAACTTCAACTGTTTGTTTTACATTTCTATAACAGCAAATTAATTAAAACCTAAAATTAAAGTTTCATTTTTTTTCTTTTTTTAGCATAAAACCCAGAATCGGTTTCCAATTGGAAACAAATTGTAAGCTTGGGATCTAAATTGACTTCCTAACAGTACTGGAGGGATAAAAACCCCAAATGTTTGCCTTTTAATTTATACTGTTTAACTATTTAGGTTTTAGCAGTGATTGTTTTTTTAATGTTTAAATGTGTTTTAATCATTTGTAGATTTGTATGGTACATAATTACCTGGAACTATGAATAAGTATAACTCTGCACCTAACATGTGAATGCTTTTCAAGTGCCTCCTTTACTATTGTGTGCATTATTCATGCATGCCATTTTTAGGAGTCCAGTCCTATACATTTTTAATCATTTATTCTTCTTAATTGCTACTATGTATTGACCAGGAATGTAAAGAATTCCCATCTTCAGGAATAATAACTGGCTATACAGTAAAATACATTGCAGAACATGTCAACGTTACCTTTGAAGGAAAATACAATCAGAATGAGCCCATCATTCTCAACCTGACAGAGGACGCCTACAATATCAGTTTTACTGCTCATAACAGTGCTGGAGATTCTCCTGAAGCTACTATCAGAATTCCATCAAAACATGAAGAAACAATAGGTATGTTTATGCAAATGTACACAACACAGACTAAGAAAGGGCTTTCAAAATACTGCATACAGCATTACTCCTTGTGCCACTAGTACTTTGTTGCAGTGCATCTGGGAGAGAGAAAGAGAGGGAGACAAAGAGACACAGAGAGTGAGAGAGAGAAAGAGAGAGAGAGAGAGACAGAGACAGAGAAAGAGAGACACAGAGAGAGACAGAGGGAGACAGAGGGAGACAGAGAGATAAAATGAGACAGAGAGAGACACACAGCGAGAAAGAGAGACAGAGAGAATGAGACGACAGACAGACAGACAGACAGACAGAAAGAGAGATGCTAAATATACGGATTCTTATCAGAGAATGACAAACCATTTCTGAAAAAGCTTCCTAGGAAAGCTGCACAGGCAGTCTCCAGGAGTCAAGAAGTAAAAAATAAAATAGTAAAATAAAATATATGCATGTATTTATTTATTTACCAGGCCTTCTATGCTAATCCCATAGAAATGCAATTATCTGAGGGAAATTATAGATGTAAGAGACTTATGCAGAGCCTTTGTAGAAAGAGCTAAGACTTAGTTAAAGAATACAATATAGGATTTGATTTCTTTGCTCACATAATTAGCTATAGGATAACATTTAGCGTGTGAAAAGTTGCTTTGAATTGCACCTAAATGTTCCTGTGAACATGAGTAACACTGCACTAGAAAAAAGTAAGTAAGGAGGGAGGGAGGGAGCAGAAGTATTGTTTCCAAGACATAAAACACAGTATAACTATTTTAATTTGATCTGCAGTATCAGTTTGAAGTGAATGTGTAAACAATCTCTGTGGTAAAGGTTAATGTAGTTTTCCTGAGAAAGGACACTGTCTTTAATGTCTATAAATATTTTCTCAGTGTAAATCCTCCTGAATGAGAATTTTATTGCCAATTTTGTCCTACTGCTTTTCTTTTGAACCAATTTTTTTCTTCTTGTCTGTATCTGCTAGTTGTAAATCATTATTCATACTCCAAATGACATGGTTTTCCCCCCCAAAATATATATATATCTTGAAACCCTACCTTTAAAACTTTGTTCCTACCTGAAGTGTCACATGATACTCAGTTGATTTATGAATGAAGGCAAATATACATGTCCCAGGATAATGTTGCAGGATCCAATCTGAGTTGGTCACCAGGTCCAGAGGCTTATCCTTCCAAGCTCTTGAAGGAAGCCCATCTTTAGGGAACTTATCTGTCTCTTGAATGTGTGTGCTGGGATGTTCTATGTATAGTATTTATGTGGTGCCTGGTTGTGTGTGGGTTTTAGTTGTTAATTGAGACTTTGATGGTTGGCTATAAGTCAATAATTATTTTTTCCTTGTGCTGCCGTGCCCTTGGCTCTTCAGCAGCTGGTAAACTGGTGGTAAATAAGCACTCTGATTAATTGACAGGAGCTTGTTTCCAGGGTTCAGTCATTTCTCTGGCTATTTTTGTCCATGCTCAGTCAACAGTCTTAATAGTTGCAAAGCTGAAAGCATGTTCTTGTTCATTGCAGTATGGGGCTACCAATGAGTTTTTGTCTCTTCATCAAACCACTCATTTTGTTGTTGAAATCTGGTGGCTAGCTTCCTTCCTGTTTGTCCTATATAGTCACAGGGCAATCCACACAGGAAATCTGGTAAATTACATTAGAAGTTTGTCCCATCTCCAAAGGAGCTTTGTAATGCATAATTTGTCCTCGCATGGTAGCCTCTGGGCTGTAGGCAATTTGCCCCACTTGCAGAATTTGGAAGTGCGTTCTATTGCTTCCAAAATATTTTTGATGTATGGCAGGGTCTGCCTTAAAGTTGCACGTTCTTTTCTTTTCTCTTCCTTTCTCTCCTGTCCATGTTGTGGTACCCATTCTGCCTGAATTATTTGAATATGGGACCTGTTCCTCAGTGCTTTTGTTTGCTGGGTACTGCAATGGATTTTCACCCTGACATAGTAGTTTCTGATGCAACTCTTTTTATGTGACAGTGGATGGTTATTGTTGATATTGTTAATTCACTTATTTGAACTCCTCGCTGCTGGGTTGACATCTATCCAGATGTTGACTTCATCTCATTGAAATCTGAATCATGTTTTGGAAATATTTTCCTTTGCTTACAAGCTGACAAGGAAGAATATTTTACTCTTTTTAGCAACTAAGAATACATCTATGGCCACTCTGCATCCCCCCTCACCTGTGGGCTTATTCATTGCTACATTCCCTGTGCAGAACAAAAAGTCTGCTGGTCTCACTAGGCTATTGTTCTGACCTAGGCTTCCTAAGAAAGCATAAATCACAATCTTAGTCCCAAAATAGCAATAGCAATAGCAATAGCAGTTAGACTTATATACCGCTTCATAGGGCTTTCAGCCCTCTCTAAGCAGTTTACAGAGTCAGCATATTGCCCCCAACAACAATCCAGATCCTCATTTTACCCACCTCGGAAGGATGGAAGGCTGAGTCAACCCTGAGCCAGTGAGATTTGAACAGATTTGAACAGCCGAACTGCAGAACTGCAGTCAGCTGAAGTAGCCTGCAGTGTTGCATTTAACCACTGTGCCACCTTTATCTTATTTATATGGCTGTAAATTATGGTCATTAACAGTCCACAAGGTTTCACAAACAAACAGCTTCCGCTGTTCTTCTGCCTCGCTGATGTCAGGCTCCAGAGGCAGCAAATAACTACCAGATGGCCTTGGTCACCTCTCTGCCTCTGACCTAGAGCCCTCGTCTGAGCCTTCCCCAGACTTCAGGACTGTTCCTCCCCAACTTCCTCACTGTCTGAATCTGCCGCCAGCTCTGCTGGCCGCTGGCAGGCCACAACAGCTATCTTCACCGTTGTATGAACTATAGTATATCCTAATGGCTAAAAGAAGAATAAAGACACTCCATTTGGTGGTTTCTGAGTTAGTCAATTTCTTGCAGATATTTCATTACCCAAACTAAGTAACATTATTATTTGAAAATAGCCAGTGTCAGAGATCCCTAAAAACTGCATATTTCAACCCTGAGCTATAAATATTCTCCTTTATCGTTGACCCATTTAATTTGGCAAATTAGGGATACCCTTCATTTGATGCTTCACCCCTAGTATGACAGAGAGTGCATTCTCATTCAGTGGGGCCCGTTGCCTATTTTCTATCACAGAGAGCTAACAGTCATTCTGGCTGATTTAAAGAACAGGTATAGCATTGTTACATGATTTATATATTGCCAATCCAACCGTTAGATTATATTCCTAACATTCTCCCCTTTGGGTAGGAAAATATATAAATTTTACAATCTTAATCCATATTCCTCACAACAACGTTTATGCTTTATATTACTTTGGGCCTTAGTAAAATGATCTGCAATGTTATTTTCAGACATACAATACTCCAGTGTAATCAGTTTACTATTCACACTTTGCCTTACGTTCAGATATCTTATATCAGTGTGTTTTGACCTAGCTTTTACAGCAAGATTGGATGCCACCTGAATTGCTTCTTGATTGTCTTCATAAACAACAATAGGCTTTTGTATGTCAATCCCCATATCAAGTAGGAGTTGTTTATAACAAATCAAATCTGTACATAATAATGACAAACATGAGAATTCAGCCTCCATAGTCGATAGACTTAAATGTTTTTGTCTAATAGACCGCCATCCAATTAGTGCCTTTCCCAGAAATACAACAAACCCTGATGTTGATTTCCGTGTAGATACATCTGTAGCAAAACTTGCATCAGCATATGCAGTCAAGCTCAGATCTTCTTTAGGTTCTAAATACAATGCATAATGCATCGCTTGTTTAAGATATCTTTTAAGATATTAAGATATCCTAACAGTGTCCCACTTGCTATCTTTTCAGTTGTTTCTTCCATGTGGTTAGAAAGCACTCGGCTCTTCTTGCAAAATTTGCAAAAGATATAATGTTTCATTTGGGAGGAAATTGGAACAAGTCTAATTGTCTGAACAATATTCAAGGAATATCTGTAATTGTTTTGTGTGCCTTAGTGTTACTGACCCACAAAACCTTTAAGAAAAAGAAGTCACTCAGAGATTTGTCTCTTTTCTTACTTACCAGGGAACAATTGAATGATCAAACATTTTTGTCTTAAGTATGACATCAGTAAAATGACTAAAAGAAATTAGTGTCTTTAAAAATCCGTGCCGGAGAGGAGGAGCTGACGTTGCAACGACACAATGTGCGATCTTGAAGTTCCAAGATCGCAGTCGATACTTTTGCCGCTGGACGGTCCTATTGGGCCTAAACCGTCCCAGAGACAGTGACAGGGAAAAGTATGTCCTGCTGATCTCAGGGACACTGCAAAGTCCCTGATAGATCCAGAAGAATATCTTCTTGCCGGCGACAGAAGTGCAGCCATTGAAGCTGTTGAAGTTGGGAAAGCTCTGGAACAGGAGGAAAACGGAAAGAGAAAGGGTGTCCATCTGGTGAGGAAATATTATCATAAAAGAGGCTACCCTCAAAAAAAATTAAAGCTAAATTAAATTTGAAAACAGAAGAGAACAAGCAGCGAAATTAAACTACATTAGACAGTGTGTTATCCTTTTTTTAAATTTTCTTTTACGGATGTAACTTTTGCAAATGTTTCCTATTCTTTAAATTGAACGGATTAGTTTTTCTTCTACTACTTTTTATATTCTTTTTTTTATACCTATGGATTAAAATCTTTTTCCTTATTTTTATAATGCTGGATTGGATGAGGTTTTTTTTTTTTTGCTTCTTTTAAGAATTTTGTTTTTTTTTTAAGCCTGTAATATAAAGAAGATATAAAAGGAATACAAAGAGGGCTATAATAACAGAGGGAAAGGAAGTAGCACTGCAACTTGGAGGCTGGAGGCTTGGAAGGCTTGGAAATATTGTCTATTCTTTTTTCTCTTTGATCATTTTACTTTGCATTTCAAGGTTCCTCAGCTTGTTTACAGAGAGTGATAGTGAGAAGAGCATGGGTTATTTATACAGGTGCTTTTTGGGAGCTTTATTGGCAGCTGGAGTGGAGTGAAAACAGACCTTGTCTTGAAAGATTATAAATGAACTTGCTTTAATTTTAATAAAAAGTTTTGAATGCCAGAGTGGCAGTCTTTACAAGTTGGAAGAATGGCGCAACATGAAAAAAAACCCTTAACATTGCAAAAGATTATGTTTGAAATTCAAAAATTATTAGAAGCAACAGAGAAAATTGAGAAGAGATTGGAGAACATAGATCATACAACAGTAAAATTTGATGGAAAAATTGAGAATGTTCATCAAATGAAGAAAGTGGAGGTCAGAGTTCTAAAAACTGAAGGAAAAAATAAACAAAGAGACAAGAAAATTGTTGAAACTGACAGTGAACTAAGTGTGGTTGGAAATGGAAAGAGTGGAATATGGAAAGGGGAGATAGATGGACTGGAGCTCTACCCCAGATTTCAAAGTATAGAAGAAGAAAAGAGAGAAGAATTGATGGGACTAAGGAGAGAAATTTTGCCAGAAGCACTAGTGATAACCAAAGATAAGCTGATCGAAGAAGCAGATGGAGGGTTTTGAGCTTATACAAGATATGCAATAAGCAATAAGTTGCGAAAAGAAGTCCATACAAAACTTACTAAGGAAATAACCAGAATACTAATGCCACAAATGGCAACAGACATGAGACTGCCCTATTACTGGAAAGACAAAGGTTGATGTAATGAAAGCTTATAATAAAAAATTAAGTCAAATTTAGTTAAATTTAGGGTATTATGCATAAAATGAAGTGATAATGGATACAGTTAAATAATTGATTGATAGTGATAATAATACATACACATACACACACATAAAATTTGATATAAATTGCAAATGGTGACTGCGAAAGGAGGTTTAGAAACTCTGTTATTAAATATAACAATTTTTTATTTAGAACATGTTATAAAGATGTAATGTTACTGGATGATTACTGGGAAGTAATCATTGTTGGGAAGAGCTAATGGAATGCCATTATGTGGTTTGCTTTACATGGTATCGGACCTGGGTACTTGAGAGACCGCCTCCTGCCAATTACCTCCCTACGACCAATCAGATCCCACAGATTAGGCCTCCTCCGGATACCATCAGCTAGCCAATGTCGACTGTTGACCCCCCCGGGGGAGGGCCTTCTCTGTGGTTCCTCCGGCCCTCTGGAACGATCTCCCCGTGGAGATTCGGACCCTCACCACCCTTCAGGCTTTCCGCAAAGCCGTCAAGACCTGGCTGTTCCGGCAGGCCTGGGGCTGATGAGTTCCCAGCCCCACTTGAATTGTTGCGATAGTTGTGTAGCTTTTAATCTGTTTCTTGTATCTTGTTTTTCTCTTGTTCATTTTTTTGTATCTCCCCCTTCCCCACTTGTTTGTTAGCCGCCCTGAGTCCCTCGGGAATAGGGTGGCATACAAGTATAATAAACATACAAACATACAACATACATGCTTTATATTTTATATAAAAGGATGTAAAAACAATTATAGTCAAATGAAGATTGAGGTATGATGATAGTAATATATAAATATACTTGATTTAAAATATATGATTTGATATGAATTGTAGGTGATGACTGTAGAAGGGATGCATGGAAGTTTTTGTAACCAATCGACCGACTTTCTACAATTTGTAATGGAAGATGGTTTTGTGGGGTTTTTTTTGTGTATGGTCTGTTTGTGTTTATTAAAAAAAAATCTTTATTAAAAAAAAAGTGCCAAAGAGATATGCAACAGCTTAATGTCCTCATCTAAGAGATCAGCTGAGTTGATTTTTTTTTTTTGCATTTCCCGTTCTTAACTTTTCACTATCAGGATTTGGCACAGATTCTGTATGCATGTAAAAATGTTTCCTTCCCATTAGATCCATGCAGTCTTGAGCATTTAGAGAAAGGTCTCAGTGAGATGCTGTAATCACCTCATTGTTGTTCTGTAATTGGAACATTTCTCACTCTCTAATTGGAACATTTCACTCTTACTGTTTATTTATTGCATCTTGTAGTGATAATAGGTACAGGTAGTCCTCGGCTTACAACAATTCATTTAGTGACTATTCATTGTTACAACGGCAGTGAAAAAAGTGAGTTACGATCATTTTTCACACTTACAACCGTTGTAACATCCCCATGGACATTTGATCAAAATTCAGACAGTTGGCAACTGACTCATATTTATGACGGTTACACTGTCTGGGAGTCATGGGATCACCTTTTCTGACTTTCTGACAAGCAAAGTCAATGGGGAAGCCAGATTCACTTAAGAAACTATGTTACTACCTTAACAACTGCAGTGATTCACTTAACAACTGTGGCAAGAAAGTGTGTAAAATGGGGCAAAATTCACTTAGCAAATGTTTCACTTAGCAACAGAAATTTTGGGCTCAATTGTGGTCGTGAGTCGAGAACTTACCACTGCCATGCATTGCCAGCTAACAATCATTGCTTTAATTGCTGTCATTTACTCTACCTAGTTAACTTTGACAATTATTCTTGTAGAACAAAAAAGAATTACTCGTCTGAAGGCTTCTGTTTTTAAAGAGGAATTGGTTTTGAAATGGGATTCAACAGATTCTGAAATAAATGGTTATATTATAGAATATTATGATAAGTTGGAGAAAGACGCAAGCAAGAGATCTTGGGATAGGATAAAAAATACCACAGAATGGACTTCCCCCAAAGGTATGATTTTAAGACTAATTGCCATTACTATGGGAGATAGTGCTTCTAAATGTTGTCTTTGTATTTCCAGTATGTTTTTTTTTCTGCTGTGTCCTATTTTCCCTTCTCATTTTTCTGATACTAAAGATTGCAGGACATTGAGAGATTTATTTGGGAATTAGCAAGCACACACATATCCATTGTGCTACTTCTTCTTTTTAAGAGTAAGCAATTTCATGCCAAGTACAGAGAAGGAGTAAGAAATTAAGATGTTAAAGACATGAGATAAGAAAAATGAAAATAAATATAGTTAAGTCTAATTTGCACCTATGCAATTATGCATCTCTATATTTGCAAACCATCCTGACTTTTGCCATGTCCTTCCTCTGCCTTATACCTTGTCTTTTGTTCCTTAAATTTCTTAATAAACCTGTCAATTGCAACCACACCTTTCTCTTGACCAATGGTCAGATAAGCTTAATTGTGCCTTATTGTAAACCTACATTAACAAAATTTGAAAATCTGAAAGTACAATTCTTCTGCTATTAGCTTTACAATCTGATAATTTAGGGAGAATCCCCCTGAGCTTCTTGCTATGCCCATTATGCTATGTTTCCTCTTATTTGACAATTCCCTAGACAGCATCTCATTGCTCCATCTCCCATGGCCATTTTCACATTCCATTACAGTAAATGTTTGTTCAGTAAAAGAGCAACAAAGATAGTTAGAGGGCTGGAGGCTAAAACATATGAAGAACAGTTGCAAGACTCGGGTACGTCAAATCTAATGAAAAGAAGGAGTAGGGGTGACATGATAGCAGTGTTCTAATATTTCAGAGGCTCCCACAAAGAAAAGGGGTTCAATCTATTTTCCAAAACACCAGAAGGTAAGACAAGAAACAATGGATGGAAACCAGAATGCGGCCGCGCGAGCGATTGTGGGTGCACCTCGGTTCACCCACGTAACACCTATCCTCCGCGAGCTGCACTGGCTACCTGTTGATCTCCGGGTGCGCTTCAAGGTGCTACTTATCACCTATAAAGCCCTTCATGGTAGTGGGCCTGGGTACTTGAGAGACCGCCTACTGCCAATTACCTCCACTAGACCGATTCGATCGCATCGATTAGGCCTCCTCCGAATCCCATCTTCTAGCCAGTGCAAACTGGCAACTACCCGGAGGAGAGCCTTCTTGGTGGCTGCTCCATCCCTTTGGAACGAACTCCCCGTGGAGATTCGGACCCTCACCACCCTCCAGTCCTTCCGCGCCGCTGTAAAGATCTGGCTGTCCCGGCTGGCCTGGGGTTAAGATTGTAGCACCACTCGAATTGTGCGATTGTTGTGTTTTCTTTTTAACATGCTGTATTGTCTATTGTTTGTCTTTTCCCCCTCCCTTTTTTGAATTGTGAGCCGCCCTGAGTCCCCACAGGGAAAAGGGCAGCATACAAATAAAGGCAAAACAAAAACAAACAAAACAACTAATCAAGGTGAGAAGCAACCTAGAACTAAGGTTAAATTTCCTAAGAATGAGAACAATTAACCAGTGGAATGGCTTGCCTTTAGGGATTGTGGGTGCTTCATCACTGGAGGCTTTTAGGAAGAGACTGGACAGCCGTTGTCTGGAATGCTTGAGCAGGGGGTTGGATTAGAACAGTGGTCTCCAACCTTGGCAACTTTAAGACCTGTGGACTTCAACTCCCAGAGGGAGTCTTAAAGTTGCCAAGGTTGGAAACCACTGGATTAGAAGACCTCCAAGCAGATGTGGGTATCTACTGGTTCAGCCGAACTGGTAGAGGTATGGCGGCTTGGGTCGCTGAAACTGGCAGCAACCCAGGCCTGCCACGCCCCCAAACTGGTTCCCTGGGCGCCACCATCACCGCCGCCATCATCGCCGCCATCTTGTTTTTGAGTTCTGCGCAGAACAATTTTAAATGAACTGTGCATGTGCACGCGCAAATCAGGTGCACGAGCAAACCCGCAGTAAAGCTGGCCGGATCCCCCCCTGCCTCCCTTCCAACTCTGTTATTCTGAAGTATTCTGAAGATTGAGCAGATTGTCCTCCGTTGCTGCTTAAATTGAGTTATGCAATTCAGTAGGCACACCACACTTTTGACATAAACGACTGTTTTGAATGTATTGCTTCATTAATTATGTTCTGCTCCACTGCAAACATAGTTCTGCAGTTCCAAAAGTACCTTAAACATCAATCAAAATGGGAAGGACTCCAGTCTGTTCATAGTCTCTTTGGCTTGGGATTCACTTTCCACAGCGGGCATTGGTCTTACTTAGTTCCAGGGAAAAGATTAGACAAACATCTTCCCAGGCTGTTGTTGATTCTTCAGAAACTAATAATAGAAACTTTTGTCCTGGGTTTCTCTCAATTTTAAATGCTTTTGGTTTTATTGTGGCTACTTTTGTACTTAAGGGTTTTAGACTTCCATAGATCATTTACGAGATTTCCGCTTAGCTGCTGCTTGGTGCTGTGGGAACAGCTGGTTTTGGAAAATATGCATGATATAAATGCATACTCATATGAATAAAATTAGTAAGAATATAAAGTTAGTCCTAAATGTAGCAATCTAGTTTAGAAGATGCTTGTTCATCTTGATTCATGCTGCATATTCTAATTCCACCATGTTCAGCAAGGAAATGAATATTTGGAAAGCATTTTTATGCTAGATTGGTATGTTATCTGTGTGACAGATGTAATACAGAAGCAAAGTGCATTGGGGGTGGGCAGAAGAGGTCAAAAATACCCTGGTGGTTGCAACTACATAATTAAAGTTCCTCTACTTTTTACATGCTATGGCACATTTTATAGCATGTGTAAAAAAAAAAAAGCCGTGGCTTTAATTACACAGTCATGACTGCCATTTTGATTCCCCTCCTCCCCAAGTATGGATCTTGGATTTGGGAATACTTCAGAGATGGTATTCAGCTGGTTCTGACCAGTTCTGGGAAAACTGGTAGCAGAAATTTTGAGTAGTTAAGAGAACCAGTAAATACCACTTCTTGATTGGCCCTGCCCCCATCTATTCTCTGTCTCCTGAGACTGAGCTGATCGGGAGGGAATGGGGATTTTGCAGTAACCTTCTCCTGGAGTGAGGAGGGAGTGGCGATTTTACAGTATCCTTCCCCTGGCATGCCCACCAAGCCACGCCCACCAAGCCACACCCACAGAACCGGTAGTAAAAAATTTTGAATCCCACCACTGGAATACAAGGGTAAAATCTTTACTAGTGATCTGAATCTCTCACTGTCATGTTTTTTTTCCTGCCTTTCTTGGCAGTGTAGTGTGAAAGTAGCAATTAATAGAATTCTTGCTAGCAACCTTGAAAGAAGGGTAACGTTCTATTACGTCTGTTTTCTTCCAGGAACCTTGAAAAGGTATAAATTCTATACTTTTTCAGTATACCCTTTATGTAAAGATGAAATAAAAAAACCAACTTCCATCAGTATCTACTTCCATGAAAGTGGTACGTATATACAGTGGTGCTGTCAGGCCTGGAGCCATCTCTAATGGGAGTCTTCAAGGCTGCCACAGCGGTGGCTGGGCAAGCCATGGGAACGGGAGGGGTGGGATGGAGATAGCGTGGGGTGTATAATCATAACATTATTTTCCCTGGGAATCAAGGACGTCTCACCAGCACCTGGGGAAGCGTGACTGGAAGTTAACCAGAGTTGGAACAGTGACCGGATTGGACCACGTGACACACATTTGGATTGAGGGGAAGGAACTTTAACTTTACTTTGGGTGGGGAAAACGTGGGGCTTTCAGATTCAGGTTTTCCCCAGATGTGCCAATATGACATCTCTAATAAATCGATACTTTGAGGAAGATGCATTCCTTGGAGTTTTTATTCTATTGGGGGTGTTACTTGGAATTCTGACAGGTCCTGGGTTGATATGGAGTAAATTCATAACAGCTTTAGCTAAGAACTTGCATATATTTTTCAGCAAAAATTATTTTTCCTATATTATAAGGGATTAAAAAATAAAAAGGAAGTCTGAACTTTCTTACCTCTGAAAATAGTGGAGGATCACTAGGCAATCAAAGCTTTCATAGGCGGACTTCCGGTTATATATATGTATGTGTGTGTATATATGTATACACATACACATACACATACACATACACATACACACACACACACACACACACACACACATATATATATACACACATACACACATACACACATATATATGAGCAAATAGTACAATGCTAACAATTTTAATCGTAATATTTATAATTTTACTATAATGATATGAGTTTGATTGATGTAATTTATGCAAAATCCCAAAGGGGGAGTATGAAAAACATTCCAAAAGTCAACAAGAATTGAAATATTAAAACGGGCAAGAGAGGATGGATAGAAATAGAATACCTACTAATATAAGATTTATGTTATTAAGATTTAGAATAGAGGAAGAAATGAGAAAGGGGGAAAATATTATTATGCATATCTCTATATAATATTCTAAAATCAGCGTGTAAAGGAAAGGATCAGAAGTTGAAAGATGAGTGTATTATGTACAATGTTACTATAATGATGTTAGTATGATTAACGTAACTAAGATTACTAAAATTGTTAATATTATTACTATTATTATTATACTATTCATGTATTCCAATACTTACAGTATGTGTGTGTATGTATGTATGTATGTATGTATGTATGTATGTGTATGTGTGTATATACATATATATATATATATACATACATACATACATACATACATACATACATACATACATACATATATATATATATATATATATATATATATATATATATATACTTAAAGTCACAACCCCTGGTATGCCCAAGTATGGGAGGAAGGTCACACTTCCACTCTCTGTCATTAGGCTCGTCACAAGAGACCATCCAGACAGAAACCCAATATTTTTTACTGTTGCCTTTTTGTTACATTTGCTATATTTAGCAATATAGGTTCGATTCCCAAACTTGGGTATGGCTAGCTGATGAGAGCTAAATAGCTTGAAATAGATCTATACTAGTCTCCCTTTATTTATTTATCAGCATAAATATAGCATATATATATATATATATATATATATATATATATATATATAGATAGATAGATAGATAGATAGATAGATAGATAGATAGCATATAGCATATAGCATATAGCATATAGCATATAGCATATAGCATATAGCATATATAAATATCATATATGTATGTATGTATGTATATATGTATGTATATCTTATATAAATAAAAATGGTTGTTTGTTCAAAATCGCTAATCTCCGAAAGTTCTTCACCGATTGCTTTGAAATTTTGACACAACATTGCATTCGAATATTTTTATATATGTATATTATATAGATGTCATACCTGTGACAAGTAAAAACATGATTTTTTGTAAAAGCATGCTTTTTTTGAAAACCAGTGTCATCTAGTGGACGTAAAAGCAATACACGCTATACTAAATATTTCATGATTCCATTTCAATGTTTCCAATTGCATTGTTATATTGAATTTTCATAGTTTTTGATTTATTTTCATTTTGATTTAATTATTTTGTGTAACATTGCATTGGAATTGAGCTGTGTCGTTTACCATAGCGTTCATTTAGTGAGTATAGTATATTCAGAACAGTTTGGCCTCTCTCCAGCTACGTCCTGACAGTCCCTTTATATGTGTGGCTGGACTGCGGCTGCACCCTTTCCCTTTCCGCCCCTCCTCTGACAAGCTTTGGCCATTTCCGCCAAGGGGAGGCAAAGCCCTTCAGCTTTCCTCTCCCCTCCCCTCCCCCCAGGCCTTTGCTGTCACCTGCGCCATCCCTCGGCCACCTCCCCCTGCCCTTAAGCTGGCCTACCCCCGGCCAGCCCAGTGGAGCTCCAGAGGAGGCAGAGGCGGAGCATCTCCTCAGCCCGTACGCCCGCCCGCACTCTCAACTCCCTTCACAGCGAGCCAGCTATGGCCTCGCCAAGGTGGCTCTGATGGGGCGGCGGCAGTGGTGTCAGCCTGAGGTGCAGCGGGTATGGGGCAGCCCCTGGGTGCCCCGTGAGGCAGCACACTGAGAACTTCTCTGAGATCCTGGATGTCTCACTCTCCCGGGCCACCGACTTGGGGGGCCCGAGTGCATCTCCTCTGAGGAGATACTCAACAACTTCCACGAGGCTGACAGCCCCGGCGCCGTCTCCTCCAACCCTCAGGCAGCCCAGCAGCCCCGAGTCCTGACCAACGGCTGTACCGACCTGCCGCCCCACTATGCCCAGACTGGGCCACAGCAACGGGTGGCCGGGTACAGCATATATATATGTAGATATATATATGTATGTATGTATGTATGTGTGTGTATATATATATATATATATATATATATATATATATATATATATATATATGTGTGTGTGTGTGTGTGTGTGTGTGTGTGTGTGTGTATATATATATATACACACACACACACACACATACACACACACAAAACATTCATAGACAATAGCATCCAAATGAAACTGTTACCTATATCATATATGAGATTTAATTGTCACATTTCAGTATCAGCCACCTTTAAGGCAGGAATTTTCCAAAAATTTTCAATTTAGTCTCTCTTTATATATATATTAATATTATCTTCCTGGGCCAGTGAGCTATTTTGTTCTGTATATAAGTGGCACATGCCGTTTCCAAAGTATTAAAACTCTGTTGTCTGCCTTGGTCATTTTTGTTGGAAGAACCATTTCCTAACCAACTGCTAAGATATTTTGAAAGTGTTAAAGTTACTCTATATGATTTAGTCCCATCTACAGGCCCTCAAGCTGAAGTGGAAAATACTGATAAAGATTATGCTGTCTTAACATGGAAAGAAATTCCAGAAGCAGAAAGAAATGGAGTGATTATTAACTATACTATAATTTATGAAGAAGGCAACAAACGTTTGGGTATGTATAGAAACTGAAAAAAGAATAGCTATTGCCAATGTTTTAACTTCAGATGCATGCCTCCTTACTCTGAAATAGTCTTTATTTAAACTTGGTACTATTCTAAAATCATTTCTCTTAGTATCTCTGTCTCTGTCTCTCTGTATCATTTAGCTATCTTTGTTCAAGTTAACCCTACTTAATCCTAAACCTGTTCTAAAGATATTGTCAGTGTTCCAGTGGTGGATTTCAATTCTGTTTGAAAAGTCCCACGTGGAACTCCTTTCATGTTCCTTCTTTTGCTGTTTGAACACACTGCGTGGGACGCGCTGCCTTGTCTGTCATAGCTGCCTCATTTCCAATTGGGGCAGGGATCAATGGAGAGGGACGGAAAAGATGGATTTCTTCCCCCCCCCCCCCAAATTGGAAATGAAGTGGCTGTCAAAGACAAGGGAGCGGGTCGCTTGTTCAAACAGCAGAAGAAGGAACATAAGGGGAGGATTCGTTGCACAAGCCCATAGACACATGCTGCTCTCTCCTCTGACAGCCGCCTCGTTTCCAATGAAGGGGGTGAGGAATCCATGTGATTTCCTTCCTCTGTGATTCCCCACCCTCCCTCCATGCACCTGCCAGCCAAAACCTCCTGGAAGGCTTCTGCTGGCGGGTGAGCGGGCAGGGGGGGGCAGGCCATGGGAGGGACCCTTCCGGTACCAGGCCCCCGGAAGTCCCGGTATGGGAAGGCACACTAAATTCTTTCAACTGGTATGTGCATGCGGGATAGGACCAGCTAAAACCCACTTCTGCAGTGTTCCAAGTAACACCCCCAACAAAAGAAAATGCCATGGCTTGAGCTTCTTCAAAGTTCCGTTTTATTAGATATGTCATATTGAACATATCTGTTTAATATGACATATCTATGTCATATTGCCGGGATGGCGAACCTATTGCATGCGTGCCATAGGTGGCATGCGGAGTCATTTGTCAGGGCACACGAGGCCGTTGTTTGCCCTCCCCAGGCTCCAGAGGCTTTATAAGAGCCTGGGAAGGGTGAAAACAGCCTTCCCCGCCCCCCAGAGGATGAAAAACAACCCTACAAGCAAACTGGAAGTCATTTCCAGTTTGCTCATAGGGTTGTTTTTTGTCCTCCGGAGCCTTCAGGAAAGCCTCAGAAATCTGTTCCTGAACTTCCGGTTTGCCTGTAGGGCTGTTTTTTTGTGCTGCGGAGCTTCAGGGAAGCTCCTGAAAGCTACGGAGGTCCTCTGTGGGGGAGCGTGGAGGCTGTTTTCGCCCTCCCCAGACTCCTATAAAGCCTCTGGAGTCTGGGGAAGGCAAAAAAAGAATGCAAAAAATGGAAGGCTCGCGCCTGTCGTGCACGCATGCACGCTGGGGGTTCGTGTATTGCATTATGGGTGTGGCATGCCCGCACATGACCCCCCTGCACTCCCCCCTCTTATAGCACGCAAGCAAAAAATGGTTCGCCATTGCTGTCATATTGAAAACCGCATCTGAAAGTTTCCAGGTTTTCCCACCCAAGTGAAAGTTCAAGTCCATGCCCAGCACCCACATGTCCATCACATGATCCAATCAGGCACCATCCAAAATTGGAGATGCCTCCCAGTTACACTATCGCAGCTGCAGGGCAAGACGTCCTTGACTCTCTGAGAAAGGAATGTTATTTTGACTATACATCACCCATACTCCATATAATCCCCCCTCCCATTGTAGAAATTGTGGGAGGCCTGAAGACCCATGTAAAAAATGTCTTCCAGGTCTGACAGCAGGGGTGGGTTTCAACCGGATCGCACCGGTCCCTGCGATCCGGTTGGTCGCCGAACCCGGAAGTAAGTAACTTCCGGGAACGGCTAAGCCCCCCCCCCCGCGCGCGCCCGCACACCCACGCCCGCTCCTTACCTGTTTTTTTACAATTCTGCGCTTCCACGCATGCGCAGAACGCATACAGCGCCTGCGCGATCCTCCAGGAGCAGCTGGAGCATCGCGCAGACGCTACTACGCATGCGCGTGCCGTGCGCGTGCACGCGTGCACCGCGTGCGTGCGCGAGGATGCCGCCGGCCTCGTTCCAACCGAACCGGTTGGAACGGGGCGAGAAACCCACCCCTGTCTGACAGATATATTCTGCTTTCTTATCTCTACTGAACATAATGCAGAAAGGGCTGTACATGAACCCCCACTAAGATACACCACAGCCCGGAATAATTTGAGTCGGCTTCTAATTCTTTTTGGTCTTATGTTCTTTGCTTCTTTAATATATTTCCTATTATCTTTGGTTTCCTAATTTTTTGCTAAAGCTTGTAGGAAAGGTGTTTGTGCTTACTTAAGGATGGTCTTAGCTTGCTTTAAAAATGACAAACTGAGAACCTCTGCTGAAAAATATCTGGCTTTATATCCCCAAGGTGCTTTTTCAAAAGGCAAATGGACTTTGTTTTTTGGGACAACCATGACCTGAGCTGTTCAGACATGTTTCACAGAGTGGTGGTTAAGAGGAAAGCAAAATGAAAGGCAGAGCAAGGAAAAGGCCTGTAGAAAGAGTTTTTCGGCATAATTGCTGAGGGAGTTTCCTGCTCCTTTTATTATAAATCACATAGAGCCTGAAGCAGCATAAAAGCACTTGGAAGGAATGAAGGATGAAAGAGGCTTGAAGGGATGGCATCTCTTCTATGCTGGGTGAGGTCACCACTTAACCTTCCATTTATGTCTTAATAGAAGAAACTGTGGACCGCAGTATCCTGAAATACACCGTTAAGTCTTTGCAGCCCAACACCAATTACAAAGCTTGGATTATGGCAAACACCATCGCCGGAGGAACAAAGGGAAATGAAATGTACTTTTTGACTAAACTACTTAGTAAGTTATTCAAGGCAAATCGTTTTTCTCTTCATATATCATTTCTACTTAAGACATGTTTGTGTTGTTTTTAACTAGAAAGAATCCAAGATGAGTGAAAATGAGACAATGCTAATCTTCTACAATTGGAAAAGCTAGAAACATTAAACAGAGATGTTTTTAACATCTTGCTTTTACAGGATAATGAGCTCTAAAGATTTTGTAAAATATTATATTTTAGTCACGATAACCAGCTGAATTAGTTTGAAGTAAGGAGAAGCCAGAGCCATATCCTTAGCTCAGTTATCTGCACAAATATGTATTTCTCACTTGGATGCAACTTCATGGAATCAATCCCATTGATTTCATTGATCCCTGTCTAAAATGTCGCTAGAAACTTTTGACTTAAATATTTGGAATTTGACATTTTAATTTGCTTTCCTCCTTCTCTAGGTACAACAGACATTATTCTTGCAGCTGTCTTTGTTGGAATACTCATGGCAGGCTTCTTAAGTTTTGGACTATTATGGGCTCTAAAATATAAAATGTGAGTGTATTTTTAAATGATTGAAAACAAAATGTCAAAAATCAATAATATGGTCCAGACCTATATAAGTATTTGTTTTTGCTATTATTTAATCTAATATATAATCTCAGTCTTCAGTAGTTCAAAGTTGTTGGGCTGGGTTTTTTTTTACTTCCATCTGTGAAAGTGCTGGGATTATTTTTCACTTATATTACTTGGTGAAGCGAGTGCTGCTTAAATTACTAGGTTCAGCTGAAGCTATGTGACAAGGCTTGTTGCAAATCACAATCCAACCTCTTTGCCTTTCCCCCTTTCATTACTTACATGAAACTCCTTCTTAAACACAATCTAAACTTTTCATTTTTCTGGTTGCAGTTTTCAACTGAAGACGCTTTGAATGATTCAATACTTTATATTTCCCAAGTATAGCATTCCCACATACAACTTTCCTTGGGCAAATATTGGGTTCCATAAGTTATATACAAAATAATTTTAGGAGCTAGCTTTAAGCAGGGAGCAGGTGAAGTTTTCCCCTTCCATTTTCATTGGCACAGTACCTTGGACATATTGGAACTTCTTGGAATCAAGATCACGTGAAGTGTTAATACCACTTTATAATGCCTTGGTAAGGCCACACTTGGAATACTGCATTCAGTTGGTCGCCACGATGTAGAAAAGATGTAGAGACTCTAGAAAGAGTGCAGAGAAGAGCAACAAAGATGATTAGGGGACTGGAAACTAAAACATATGAAGAATGGTTGCAGGAACTGGGTATGTCTAGTTTAATGAAAAGAAAGACTAGGGGAGACATGATAGCAGTGCTCCAATATCTCAGGGGTTGCCACAAAGAAGAGGGAGTCAAACTATTTTCCAAGGCACCTGAGGGTAGAACAAGAAGCAATGGGTGGAAACTAATCAAGGAGAGAAGCAACTTAGAACCGAGGGGAAATTTCCTGACAGTTAGAACAATTAATCAGTGGAATAGCTTGCCTTCAGAAGTTGTGAATGCCCCAACACTGGAAGTCTTTAAGAAGATGTTGGATAGCCATTTGTCTGGAACGGTATAGGGTTTCCCGCCTAGGCAAGGGGTTGGACTAGAAGACCTCCAAGGTCCCTTCTAACTCTGCTATTGTATTGTATTGTATTCTTCAGAGTGTTGGACTATTGCATACATTCCCTCCAAACACCAATTGAAATATTATTGTATTGTATTATCATATTATATTATCATATTATACCATACCATAGTATATTATTTTATATTTTATTATACTATAATTTATTATATTTATTATATTATCAAGAAGGGAATACCAGTACCCAAAGTTCCCTCAGAATAGTTACAACACCCCAAATATTTCAGCTTAGGAGGACTAAATAAAATTAGGCAATCTTTATTTATTTATCTAAAAGATTTATATGGATACTCAGCTCGCAGTTACTCAGAGTGGCTTATAAGGATAAGACCTCAAAACCTCAAACTCTGCCACCCCCCATAACAAGATTCCAATAAGCCACTTGATGGGCTCCATATCAGACTGGCATCTCCAGGCGCGCAGACAAATAGCCTTTCAAAAGACTAACAAGGTTAGGGCCGCTCTTCTCTCTGGAGAGATAATGTTCCACGGGGAAAGAACCGTTATAGAAAAGAACCTCCTTCTGAGTCCCAGTAGATGGACCTCCTTAATGGGAGGAAGCCATGATAGATTTCATTAGATCTGGAAGCAAATCAGCAACCAATGCAGCTTCCACAAGAGGGGTGATGTGTGCAAATCTAGCCTTGCACAAAGCCATGCAGGTCACCACATTTTGAACTAACTGAAGCTTCCAGATACTTTTCAAGGGCAGCCCCATGTAAAAGCATATTACTTATTTCATTTAGAGCACCATGTAGATACAAGCAACCATCTGAGTAGTTACTCTTCTTTCTGTTGTTGCCATTTCCATATGGACAGTAACAGTAGTAGAATTATTGGTCCCCCCCCTTCCTATCTACTCTACATTCTGTTTGCTGATGGTTATTTCCATTTTCACTAGTAAAGGAAGCTTAAATTCTTAGAATCTACATTTTTCCTGTCTCCAACAGAAAAATGTGACTAGAGTATGGATAAATATGAGCAGGGCTGTTGGTTCAGGAAAGGGTATAATTGATGCACAATCTGAAATTGTGCAAAGGCCCTCTTAGAGACGAGTGCCACATGCTTCTCAAGCAGGAGTTGCAAGTCAAGGAGAACTCCCAGATTATGCACCAGGAACATCTGGGGCAGTGCAACTCCATCCAGGATCAAAGATGACAATTCTCTATAAACCAGAACCCAATCCCCCAAACCATTCTGTTTTGCCAGGGTTCAATTTCAGTTCATTGCTCCTCATGCAGACCTTATCAGCCTCCAGCCTAAAGAGGGAAGTTGTCAACATGGCCTGAGATATTCAGCTAAGTATCATCCGCATACTGATGGTATGTC
This sequence comes from Thamnophis elegans, assembly GCF_009769535.1. Taxonomy (NCBI): domain Eukaryota; kingdom Metazoa; phylum Chordata; class Lepidosauria; order Squamata; family Natricidae; genus Thamnophis; species Thamnophis elegans. Next base: position 122,185,679 of record NC_045543.1, on the reverse strand, counting down.
ATCCCATAGTGATGGATGATCTTATCCAGAGGCTTCATGTAGACATCTCAAGACTTGACTACTGTAATGCGCTCTACATGGGGCTGCCCCTGAAAAGTGTTCGGAGACTACAATTGGTCCAGAATGCAGCCATGCGAGCGATAATGGGTGTACCGAGATACACCCATGTTACACCTATCCTCCGCGAGCTGCACTGGCTCCCAATCGGTCTCCGAACATGCTTCAAGGTGTTGGTTATTACCTTTAAAGCCCTACATGGCTTAGGACCTGGATATCTACGAGACCGTCTTCTGCCACATACCTCCCAGTGTCCGGTAAGATCACACAGGATGGGCCTTCTCCAGGTGCCGTCGACTAGACAATGTCGTCTGGCAGCTCCTTGGGGGACGGCCTTCTCTGTAGCTGCCCTGGCCCTATGGAACGATCTACCCCCAGAGATCCGGACCCTGCCCACTCTCTCGGCCTTCTGTAAGGCTACTAAGACCTGGCTGTTCCGGCAGGCCTGGGGCTGTTGACCTCATGACTGAGGTCCAGCCCCATTAAAATTGAATGCATGATGCATTTTTTTTAACCTGCTTCTTTCTGATTTTACATTTTTTTTATTCTTAGAGTTATTTTTATGTAAGCCGCCCAGAGTCTTTCGGGATTGGGCGGCATATAAGTTCATTAAATTTACAATTTACAATTTACAAATAGAAATGGAGGAAGTACCAAAGCCTGTGAAGACCTATAAAGTAGGGGCTGAAGGTCAAGCCTCTGGGTTCCATTCTTGAGATGTCATCAAATGCAAGAATTGGAGAACTAAATCAGTTTGCTTTTGTTTTATCAGGATAAAACGAATTTGCTGGCCTCAGATTCCACATCCTGTAATAGCAAGTTGTCCTGCTGTATCTCAGGTAAGGATTGATTTTTGCTGGGCCACCAGGCTGTGAGGAAATGACTGTGATGGTCCAGAATCTTCCCTAGTCCTAATGCAACGTGAATCTCCTTGAGTGCTGCAGCCATGGACTTTACTTTGTCAAATCTTCTTCATCTCTGATCGTTCAGAGCCACTACTATTGGAGATAACTGGGGAAAAAACATAGGCAATTTTGCATAGAAAAAATAACTAAGTGTAATGTGAACTGTAATGTGAACTCTACAGCTAATAGCTAAGTGTAATGCAAATCACTGTAAATGATGAGCCTCCAATTCATTTTTAACCATAACTATCACAGTCTGTAAGTCACAATGTGTCTCTTGTCAGCCCTTGAGATGTGTAGCTATGAGATTGGATCCATTAGAAAATAGCCCCTAACCAGGGATGGGATTCAGCTGGTTGGATCAGTTTGGGCGAACCGGATGTTAATTCTAATCTGAGAATTTGTAAATGTGTTTTTATTTTTCCATTTTCATTTCGTACAGTCACATATATACTGTGCATAACCGGGGCCATATAACATTAAACAATAAACACAGCCATTCCTCTTGTCAACAGTACCCCCCAAAATACAAACCCAATGTACCACTTCGACCCTCCATACACCCTTTCTTTCGCCCCCCTCCAACTTTCTTGTTAATTCTAATCTGGTTCGCCAAACCAATAGTTGCAAGGACTGACCCCACCCATCCTGCCCCTCACCTCCCAGGAGTCTCCATGTGGCCAGTTTTGGATTGATTTGATTTAATTGATTTAACTTTATTTGTATGCCGCCCTTTTCCCTGAGGGGACTCGGGCGGCTCACAGTTCAGAGGGAGGGAAGGACAAAACAAGTTATACACATGAAGACAATACATCGTTAAAAAAAAGCACAACAGTCATACTATTCGGGTGGGGTTGAAGTCTTTAGTCCCAGGCCTGTCGGGACAGCCAGGTTTTAAGGGCTACGCGGAAGGTCTGGAGGGTGGTGAGGATACGAATCTCCACGGGGAGTTCGTTTCATAGGGTCGGAGCAGCCACCGAGAAGGCTCTCCTCCGGGTAGTTGCCAGTCGACATTGACCGGCTGATGGAATTCAGAGGAGGCCTAATCTATGGGATCTTATTGGCCTAGTGGAGGTAATTGGCAGTAGGCGGTCTCTCAAGTACCCAATGCGAAGTAAGTGCACGGCCCCCACAGAGGCTCTGGGAGGGTGAAACACGGGCCTACCGGAGGTACCAGAAGTCTGAAAACAGGCCTGTTTCCGGCCTGCGTAGGGCCTCCGGTGCCCAAGGGAGGCCTTTTTCATCTCCCGGAGGCTCAAGAAAAGCCGCCCCCTCCCCCTGCCTTGGTGCAGGAAGCCGACTAGGCCATGCCCCCATGGCCATGCCCACCCAGCAACCGGGCAGAAAACCGGTTGCTAAAAATTTTTAATCCCACCCCTGCCCCTAACCATTGCATTGGTTGTCCTTGGTGATGCTGCCACCTCCTATTCTTCTTTCTCTACCTTGCCTTTCTTCTATAAATACAATTCGCCTTTAGACCTGAAGTGTGAGCTTGCAGTATCGTCTGTTCTGGCCACATTAGCTAAATTGCATACAGAGGCTAGTGAACAGAACACACGAAGAAATGACCATATCATGTAAGTAATTAGAGGGCAGAAGGTTGCCTGGAAAAATGAAATCTTTGCTTGCCTGATGGAATGAAGACAACAATGGTTCATAGCAAGCAACCATCTGAACAGTTACTTTTCTTTCTGTTGTTGCCACGTCCATGTGGACAGTAACAGCAGTAGAATTATGTTTCTTTTTGTTCTCCTATCTATATCCTCTTTGCTGATGGTTTCACTAGTAAAGGAAGTTTACATTCTTAGAATCTGCATTTTTCCTGTCTTCAACAGAAAATCATATTGGGGAACAGATCTTGTGAGGATGACATCAATATTTTGAAAGTAGATACTTGCAGGGAGAATGAGTTGCTGAATCCAGAAAACTGCTTTAAACAAGCCAATGCTACTGCAAAAATTACCGTTGCTGGTCAAGAGACTTTTTGCACCGGAGAATACAAAGCTCTAGAATGCTTTCTTCCAGTATCTTCTTTGAACCACGACTTCTTCAACAATCAACCTCTTCTAACTATGAAAAGGGATTCTGAAAGTTCTGCACAAGAAGAAGTGCAATATCAGGAAAATTTGCAGGAGAAAACTGAATTTAATTCATATTTGAAAAACTCTGTTTGTTCGAGAGAGTTCCTGGATTGTGAGAATGTAGAACAAAATACAAAAGAACCTGAAACCCCACCTGCTTCTTTGGCCTGTTGCAGTGCTGGGGATCCTTATGTAGCACCAGAGACAGTTAAATTACTCTCTAAGTATTAATTGCAAAATGTTTTTTTTATTAAAAAAAACTTATGGACATCATGCTTGTAACTACTGTTTTACTAAATAGTAAGCATGTAAGTTCTGCATGTTTATTTAATTAGAGAGCTGAGGTGGCGCAGTGGTTAGAGTGCAGTACAGACTTGATTATGAGGAAGTATAAAATATTCACATCACGGGGCCATGTTTCATGCTTGTCCTGTTTCCTAATAAAAATATAATGATGTTGAATAGAAAAAAACATGGTCTAAGTAACTTTAGCTATAGAGGAAAATGCTGTTAGGAGTTGAATAACATCCACACTTCCTTACTTTCTGACCCAAAAAGCTAGTTAACCAATTGGTTAAGACATCAGGCTAGAAGCTAGGAGACTCCTAACAGCATTTAACTGCCTTGGGCCAGTCATTCTCTATCAGCCCAGCCCACCTCATAGGGTTGTTGTGGAGAAAATAGGAGGAGAGAATAATCATAGGTATGTTCACTACCTTGTCTTATTTATAAAGGAATAAAAGAATAAAATCTAATAAAAATAAATATATATTTGTTGGATAGGCTTTTGCTGCAAATACAAAGCTACGCGTTCTTAAAATTTTTGTTTCATTATTGTACTCTAAGATCTCAAATATGTCACGCATGGAGGGGAAAATGAAGTCACATAATTGTCAATCAAAACTATTGAATGTGTTGTACAGATTGGTGTAAAGCTGATGTAGAAATAGAAATAAATGTATAATTTGTACTTGTATTCAGTGGTTGAAATATTTTTAACCGATCAAAAAAAAAAGTAAAACTAAAAAGATCACTTTAAAGAGTTAGCAATAGCAATAACAATAGCAGTTAGACTTATATACCGCTTCATAGGGCTTTCAGCCCTCTCTAAGCGGTTTACAGAGTCAGCATATCGCTCCCACAGTCTGGGTCCTCATTTCACCCACCTCGGAAGGATGGAAGGCTGAGTCAACCTTGAGCCGGTGAGAACTGGAGAACTGTAGATAAGTCAGCTGAAGTGGCCTGCAGTACTGCACCCTAACCACTGCGCCATCTCGGCTCAGTTCATATACTGTATGTCAGAGTTCAAGATTTCTTGGGTGAAAGTTGTTTCTAGTAATGCCATAATGCTTTTGCCTGAAGAGGTGATTCTCAAAAGTGTCCGTCTCTCTGAATGTTAAACTATTTCATCATCTACCCAGTGTTGAAATGAACTAGAGTTTCTTGAAACAGAAAGATTAGGAGAAAAAATGTCAAATGGTTGCAATGAAATGATAAGGGTGTTTAGAAGCTCTGAAGTAGCTAGGAAGCCACTATCATATCTGCTTATTCCGTTTTTCACTTGACAAAACACTTCCTTATTTTGCATATTATTTACTGCACTGCTGGACACATCTAAAATGAAGATCTGTTAATAGCATTGAAATCTATAGAATTGTGACTGTGAGATAAATATGACTTTCTCCTTGATAAAGAGGAGAAAGGATAAGATCTGAATTCTCCATCTCATAGATTGCATTGCAGAAATGTTCAGTGTGGCAAGTAAAAATATCTTCACTATCTCCCAAGGAACGATTCATGTATGTTAGATTACATATCTGTATCAGTTTTTGTTGAGAACAGAAATGCTGATTTTGACCAAATGTACAGTATTTCATCTTTCCCCCCCTCCTTTGGCTGATATTGAGGAACTGGATGGAACCCTTGTGTTTTTTGTGTAAGCAAAAGATGGATTTGACACATACAAACTGGTATGGAAAGGGGTATATAAGTCTAAGTGCTATTGCTAAAGATTTGAAAATAACCTATTTATGAAAAAGTCTGGATTTATTAAGTTTGGGCTATGGTTAAATGTGGAATATAGTTCAGTGGAAGACTGCCATACTAAATTAAAATTTTGCATTGATGAAATGTTGCATGGTTTCCACTTTTTAATTGATTGTTTATAATCATATTTTTCTTAAGTATATTACTTATAAATGTATATTGTTTTCCTTTGTTAATTTTTTATTTTTCAGGTTTTTTTTTCATGCTTTGAAGCAAGACAAAATTGAAAGAAAACAAAAAATTAAAAACACATCTATCATTTTCCTTGGTAATCTCTTGACTATGAAATATCTTCCTTGCTAGTTATGGTAGGACTATGCCTGGTCTTTTTTATTTTCCCATGCCTTTTGGTAATGTGCTAAATGTTGATTTAAAAAAATAATTGCAGTTTTTTTCTTTGATGCTATTTTATTTTGTAAAACATCTTAGTATGTTTTAACTGTTTAAACTGTAAACCTGTTCCTTCTTAAATGAGAAGTAGTATCAAAATAATTTAAATAAAATAACACTTGTCATTTGGTATAGTAGCATTCAGCGTATGCTTTTGGATATTATAGAAACAAGTTTTGTATATTGTTTAGAAGCTTTTTCAATGTATTTTGACACATGTGTGCAGCCTTAATCCCTCCCACTAATTCGCAAATGTATAATTACTATATTAGTAACAGTAATTCTTATATTAGGGTAACAAAACATCTCAAAAGAAAGTAACAATGGAAAAATACATGACATTAAATGACATAAATTTATTTTATTATTTTAAAGGCAATAAAAACATAATAAAAAGCCAACAATACAAAAAACATAATAGCTCTTTTATCTAACAAGTTTGTAATTGTTTATAGATGGATTTCAAAGAAATATGCAAATGGCAATTCAGGAAAAGACTGAAAGCTACAAATTTAAATACCAATAAGTGTTTTCACATTTATACAGTAACAAACATGCATTCACATTATGAGGAAGGAGTATTAGGACAGCTTTCTGGAAGGGTCAAAGACCTTGATTACTGGTATATTATACAAATTGAATTGGCCATAATGACCAGATTTCTCAGATCAAATAATGAATAATGAATATGTACATCTTCATTGCAACAGCAGCAGCTTGATTGTCTTATTCATACTTTTGAGACTTATTTTGCTTTCATTTTAATTTAACTCTTAGTTTCTTAGCCACCAGAAGACAATTTATACAATAGCTATAAGCATAGGTCACTTAGAACTGTTCTCTCCGATTCACGGACAGAAATTAAGTCAGCATTATATGTTCACTGAAATCGTTAAAAAGATGAAGCAACAATGTCTGGCAATGGCAACGTGAATTTTTCCTGGTAACCAGGTAGGCATGTAAACAATATGTGCCAAATAAGTGTACTGTAGGCCCTTTCACTTCTTGCAAAAGGAGTGCAAAGAGGATTTTGGCTGCTATAAATGTTCAAATAAAGATAACATAATTCTGTGAAAACTTTGTGGCTACTTTCAGTAAATTGCACTATTAATAGATTAAACTGCAAATCAAATACAATACTTTTCAAAATGAGTAATTTCCTATTTCCTTAGTCTAAATCTAGGACTGAATGCTCTTCAACAATATTTGATAAATGCAAGCGCTGTTTATAGGCTTCTATGAAATATGTCCTGAGTACTGCCCTAGTCCTTTCACATCAGCCTTAACCCTCATTTCTTAAACGAAACAGATTTCCCTTCCACCTTTGGCTTCTTTTGTTTAAAAAAAAGAGCTATTTTAAAGAAAAATCATTTATTTTTGGTTTTATGCTTTTCAGTTAAGAGCTGGGTATAAAGGCATCTTCTTTTACAATTGTCCACAAAGAAGGAATCTGTTACATGGAGGGATCAAGAAGTAAATCATAAAGATTAATCTTTCAGTTTACAATACCAGTTGGTTGGATATGTATCTAGTGCAGTGTTTCCCAAACTTGGCAACTTTAAGACTTGTGGACTTCAACTCCCAGAGTTCTCCAGCCAGAGAGCTAGCTGGAAAATTCTGGGAGTTGAAGTCCACAAGTCTTAAAGTTGCCAAGTTTGGGAAACACTGATCTAGTGGATAGAAACAATAGTATAGGAAGCAGGACTGAGGAAGGTATATTGATCAAGATAGGTATCTATTGAATTAGTTTGCAAAAGTCTATAGTCCTAAATCAGTGCTTCTGTGTGGACTTCAGCTACCAGAATTCCCCAGCCAACATGGTTCTTGAAGCCTATACAGCTTAAAGTTGACAAAGTCGAGAAGCACTGTTCTTAATGCTACTTTATCATGCAATGGAAAATGAGCATTTCCAGATTCCTTTCACCTTAACAATTCCCAATTTTAGAACATACATGCTCAATTGTAATTTACAATTATTAAATCATTTTATTTTTTACAATTGGTAATTAGACAAAAAATAGAAAATGATCAAGCTGCCATTTAGGATTTAATAATAATCAAAAGCCCAATGCTGGGGCACCATTTTTAATCAGGCATAGTGATATTAGGATGGTGCAGTGGTTAGAATGCAGCACTGCAGGCTAACTCATTGCTCTCTCTCCAGGAATTCCCTTCTCACCAGGATCAAGGTTGACTCAGCCTTCCATCCTTCCGAGGTCAGTAAAATGAGAACCCAGATTGTTGGGGGCAATATCTTGACTCTGTAAACCGCTTAAGAGAGGGCTGGAAAACACTGTGAAGCGGTATACACGTCTAAGTGCTATTGCTACTTCATGATGTCACAAATTAGCCCATTTTTAATTAGCTAGTTACATAGGAGGCCATGAGCATATCCACAGTCGTCGTCATTGGGTTGTCCACAGGGTGTGGTCAAAAAAATTAAAATGGCAACAATACATATAAAAACTAGGCCTTGCATTGCTGGGGTCCACATCTTGTCTTTTTTGATTACATCCTGTGAATAGTTCTACCTGATGAAATATTTTTTTCAACTCTTAATGGATATTTCTGTAAGTAAGCAGCTTATTTATTCACACAGCCTCTACATCTATTAATAACTGCTTTGATATATACTAACATTTAAGGTTTTACCTGAGGAAAAGTTCAGAACAAAAAAGCAGAAGACCCTTAAAAAGTCATTATAACTTTTGGATTTTCTTCCTTTCCTATTAATCTACCTTCAAGCTTAAGGCATTAAGAGCAGCATTCTTATTGATATGCAAGGAAGCTATGATTATAAATCTCAAGACTAAACAAATACTTTCCCAATCAATATAAATTACTTTCAGATGTAATAAAAATAAACCTGGAATACCTGTTTCTTCATTGTATTAAAAAAAAAACAGGGTACAGAATAATTAAAAATGTTGTATATGTTACCTAATTTATTGTCACAGGCAATTAGAATTTTACAATCCAACATTCAATTTATTTGACGAATTTTATTAGCAGAACTGAACCAAGTCAACTTGAGTGGATGTTCACAATAATGGTAAAACCAAGGGCTACATATCATGATATAAATTACAACAAAAAGAATTGTGTTCCAGTTCCAACACCGGGGTAAATGCTTAATTTAAAAAAAATAATTGGCATGATAGGTAATTGTTTTGAAGTAATGAAGAAATTGAGGCTTAAAATAAATTGAATTTGTAAAAATATATTTATGCTGAAATATGTCCCGTGACAGTCTTATGTTTTTCCAGCTTGGCAACTTTAAGATGAGGGGGCTTCAACCACAGAATTCCCCAGCCAATTTTCCATTCATTGGAAAGCTGCCAAGTTTGAAAAAAGTACTGTTCCAGCAAGAGTCATATGGCTGATGGGTTTTCCTCCTTGGAGTTCAGGAAAAACACCAATCTTGAAGGAGGGAACTGAGGCTGAGTGTCTCGGCTTCCATGATCAATTTTTTCCATGGGAGAATCCATCTTTAGGAAACAAAGCCCAATACACTGAGACTTGCTCAGATTGAAAGCCTCTTCAGCGAAACTTGGTTTGAAGGCCATTAAAAAAAATTTTAAGCCAGCTTGAAAGGTGGTACTTTAATTAAACAAACAATAAAACCAGCCCCTTTTCCATCCCTTTGCTAGCCGGGATTTTTGAGACATTGTCACAATGTTCTGCTCATTTTCCAGATTAAGATAGTAATTGTGAACTTGAGAAAATGCTCTGCATGCTAGCAATTATATTATACTGTATACGGAAAATGAGAATTAACCATGTAAAGATTTTCCACCTAAGAATCTATGAGATTAATACAGGTGGTCAAAAGATTGGAGAAATCCTAAGGAAGTAATACAATTCTGAGCACCATTCTTATATATTTGTTACATCGTGATGTAATTTTTTTTTGAGTAACACCATGTCATATAGCATTCTCCAATTTAGATAATGGTGTTTTTGTGTAATGTTAATGAAAGCTCTTGGTGCATTCCACAATTAGAATATAGAAATTCTAAAGTTAATTGGTGACTTTTAGCTTCTGTATTTAAGAGGAAAAATGTTCAAAATGCTTTGCTTATATGGTAGACTGAAAACTTTCAAAAATATAAAGGTTCAGAGAAGCAGCTAAGAACTGCTATTAAAAAAACATTGAAAGGTGCTTTCACCTACAGCAATGACATTTAATTTGATGTAAACAGATACAAAATAATGGACTGACTACCCATAAGATAGGGAGTCAATAATTTCTCCATTATGCTTGGAAATTTTTCGTCCAAGATTTGAGAACAACTTGGCAAGAACTGTGGATTATGTTTACAAATAGATTCATTTTCATCAATTAACAATTTCTGCTCATTTTCGAGGATTCAGTGTAGGATAATTTCAATGAATAGGCATCAAACTGTTAATTTTCAAAAAGTGATTTGAATTCCTGAGAAAGAGAAAACAAACTCAAAAGCCAAATCATAATAAATTTGTGATTAACTAGGTGTGCATTGACTTCATTTCCAAGGATGACAGGTGCAAAAAAAGCAGAGTAAGATCAGGCCACTTTAAGGCTATGGCAAGAATACATCCATGTTCAGAGTCAATTTTACACTTGAAACTTTGAAAATGATTAAATATATTTGTGGTTATATTTTGAGCTTGTGTTGTATAACTTATCAGCTTGTCTACTGTATAAATGCCAGATAATACTGATAATACACTCCTGAAGAAAAAGAGCAACATGAAAATGAACATGGTGATGATTTATAAAGTTTTAATATATACACATACTGAAATTATTTAAAAAACCCCAATCAAATAAGCTTTAATTTTTATACTTTAGTGTTCCTGGACTGCATCAAAAGACATTCAGGCTAGTAATTCATTGTGGGAATTATTTTTAATAAACTAGTATGAACCAAAGGAACTGAATAAATTTCTTCATAGGTAGGAGAGAACTGAACTGAAAAACAGTCCACAGCTCAGCATGGTGTCTTCAATAACTCAGCTGCATAGTTTCCAGCCTTCATAATTATGCACACAATGTAATGCCCGAACCTGGCATTTAGCAGTTAACGAAAGAATGCTATATATTCCTCTTTAATAACAATTGCCCCCTAATTATGATTATATGGTAATAAAAATAAGCATACACTCATTTAACTTTATAGGATTGAGTTCCAAATGTACTATTTACATTTCTGCAGATGTGGCTCAAAGTGCAAGATCCAAAGGCATGAAAATACTGGCAGTCAAAAGTCAACATGAAATATTAGCAGTCAACTTTTTGACATGATGATGATTCAATTAGTTGATCATTCACTCAATTAATACAGTCCTTATCTGACACAAATAACATGCTACAGTCAGAGAAAGAGCCCAAGCAAACAAAACAGTTTTAGTTAGTTAATTATGGGGCTATCCTAGACCCATGTAATGTTTATATTCTGCCTGAAGCATTTATGTTTGGCCAGATAGGCAGTAAACTATTTGCTTCTGGATAACTCTCACTGTAGTTAGAACACTATTTTTCAAATGTCGGTGCTAGACAATCACAAATGGAACATTCGTAATGTACAGTTTAACCTCTTATGGTCTTAAGTGCAGGGCAGTATTTGCAATTATCAACTCCTGGCGTGTATGAAAATGAATGTAGCTTTATATTCTACATTAAAAATAAAGTGGAATGCCCAGGACAAAACTGAAATGTAATAAACATATCAATGAAGTTGAATATATGTAGTGCTTGAAGGAAAAATTCAGTAGACGTCTAGAAATTTTCCTTTAAAAGTCTATTCAAATTTCCCAAATTCCACCTTGTCCAAATTAGCTTCCATAGATGAGCCTGATTTTCACCTGAAGCATGGTTTTAAAAAACTATTTAACTTATCAGAGCAATGCCAAAACAGTATTTTCTTTTCACTGGGGCATATAACCACCTTGCTGTACAGTCTGTGGAAGGTAGCTTTTGGGCACCTCTTCATTGGTTACCATATCTGTGTTGTTTTCAAGCTGCCCAGCCTGTTCCATTAGGTTAGGAGAAAATGCACCTACGAAGTCCATTCCCTGTTTATCTGTGTCTGGGCTAGATTCCCCCATTTGTGATGCTGGAAGCCTGGTAGTATCTTCCTCACTTACTGGAGAAATCTGTTCCACTTTTTCAAAATCTGTGGCAGTGTCATCCCAGCTACCATTTTGCTTGAAGTAACGATGCTTGGGCATTGCACTGTCATTTACAAGCAACTGTTGGTCCTCCGGCCTCTCCTCTAAATCTAAGAGAGGCTGTGTAGATTCAGACCTGGCAAAGACTTGCACTGAAGGAATTTGATCCCGGTAGCCACTGGGTATTACAGTTGAGTACTGGACAGTGCTGGAAGTGTTCTGAGCAGGTTCCCCTTCATCACTATCGGAAACACTTTGCCGAGGAGAAGACATGCAGGATGAGCCTCCTATTCCACTGCTGTGACCTTCTGAGGCATTCTTCTCTTTTCTAAGCAAGTCAAAAGGCTTCAGATCTTGGTCTGAAAGGGATTTCTTGTCCTCAGCTTCAATTTCTACAACACTGACATCAGTAAAACTGCCCTCTGGATACATTTCCTCTTTTGAATTAAAATGCTTTAAAGAAAAAAAAAAGACAAAAATGTCATTATAATTATCTGGGATGCAATTTGATTTTAAATCAAAACTACATTTATTTGCTGTGATCTTTAGTCTGCCTTCATCGTTCTTTTCTTTCTGTCAGAAAGTCAAGCTTCTTCAGTAGTAAATTAATGGGAGTGCCTCCTTGGCCTTTCAAATTGGCCTCTATCTCACTTACATCTGCATTACTAAAACACGACTTGACAATGCAACTTTTCACATACAGGTCATACAAGACATTCTGTTGAATATGCATTATATTCCGTATGTGCCTGACAATTCTGCATAATATATAGGATTTGTCCTTTTGATTTAAAAAAAATTAGATTATTATATACTGAAGCTTCTAACATATTAGGATTGTTTTTAAAAAAAATATGCAGTGGAGCAAAAAAGTATTTAGTCAGCCACCAATTGTGCAAGTTCTCCCACTTAAAAAGATGAGAGAGGCCTGTAATTGACATCATAGGTAGACCTCAACTATGAGAGACAAAATGAGAAAACAAATCCAGACAATCACATTGTCTGATTTGGAAAGAATTTTTTTGCAAATTATGGTGGAAAATAACTATTTGGTCACCTACAAACAAGCAAAATTTCTGGCTCTCACAGACCTGTAACTTTTTCTTTAAGAGGTTCCTCTGTCCTCCACTCATTACCTGTATTAATGGCACCTGTTTGAACTTGTTAACAGTATAAAAGACACCTGTCCACAACCTCAAACAGTCACACTCCAAACTCCACTATGGTGAAGACCAAAGAGCTGTTGAAGGATACCAGAAACAAAATTGTAGACCTGCACCAGGCTGGGAAGACTGAATCTGCAACAGGCAAGCAGCTTGGTGTGAAGAAATCAACTGTGGGAGCAATAATTAGAAAATGGAAGACATACAAGACCACTGATAATCTTCCTCGATCTGGGACTCCATGCAAGATCTCACCCCATGGGGTCAAAATGATCACAAGAACAGTGAGCAAAAATCCCAGAACCACACGGGGGGATCTAGTGAATGACCTGCAGAGAGCTGGGACCAACGTAATAAAGGCTACCATCAGTAACACACTACGCCGCCAGGGACTCAGATCCTGCAGTGCCAGATGTGTCCCCCTGCTTAAGCCAGTACATGTCCAGGCCCGTCTGAAGTTTGCTAGAGAGCATTTGAATGATCCAGAAGAGGATTGGAAGAATGTCATATGGTCAGATGAAACCAAAGTAGAACTGTTTGGTGGAAACACAACTCATCATGTTTGGAGGAGAGAGAATGCTGAGTTGCATCCAAAGAACATACCTACTGTGAAGCAAGCACGGGGGTGGCAACATCATGCTTTGGGGCTGTTTCTCTGCAAAGGGACCAGGACGACTGATCCGTGTACAGCAAAGAATGAATGGGGCCATGTATCGTGAGATTTTGAGTGCAAACCTCCTTCCATCAGCAAGGGCATTGAAGATGAAACTTGGCTGGGTCTTTCAGCATGACAATGATCCCAACACACCGCCCAGACAATGAAGGAGTGGCTTCATAAGAAGCATTTCAAGGTCCTGGAGTGGCCTAGCCAGTCTCCAGATCTCAACCTCATAGAAAACCTTTGGAGGGAGTTGAAAGTCCGTGTTGCCCAGTGACAGCTCCAAAACATCACTGCTCTAGAGGAGATCTGCATGGCGCAATGGGCCAACATACCAGCAAAGGTATGTGCCAACCTTGTGAAGACTTACAGAAAACGTTTGACCTCTGTCATTGCCAACAAAGAATATATAACAAAGTATTGAGATGAACTTTTGATATTGACCAAATACTTATTTTCCACCATAATTTGCAAAAAAATTCTTTCCAAATCAGACAATGTGGTTGTCTGGATTTGTTTTCTCATTTTGTCTCTCATAGTTGAGGTCTACCTATGATGTCAATTAAAGGCCTCTCTCATCTTTTTAAGTGGGAGAACTTGCACAATTGGTGGCTGACTAAATACTTTTTGCCCCACTGTATATACCATAAAAGAAACTAATTGCATTTTTACACTGAGTTGAAGATTTGGCCTGGATTCCAGTCAAGTTCTTCATCAAGTGCAACAGCCTCTTTTCTCCATGTAAACTCTAATTCAACATTAGGTTGACAGAATGGAGGAGGAGGAGATATTTTGCTTTTTTTCAATTTCCCCAACCAACCCCAAACTATGTAGCTCTCCATAAATCAACCCCCGGGAATTAGGGAAGGATGCCTTTCCCATTCCTTTGTTATGTTTTTGTTAATTAGCCTTATAATCTAATTTTGTTTTTTGTTTTCCTTTTACCTTAGCTGGTGTCTGTGGTGACCATTGAGCAATTACACTCTTTGAAGGATCAGGCACATTAGGCCAGATGTGTTTCTTAATCCTGGAGAAAAATAATAGAAAGACAAGCAAAAAAATGAACAAGTGACATTCAGCTCGGAATTTTATATGTATTAGCACACACATACACAATAGTCTATTAGTGTCAATGCAGCTCCCCCCCTTCCTTTGCTCAATCAAGAATGACACGCAAAGTGCTGAATATGTGGTACTATACGGAATAATACCACTAAGAATACTTACATATCTCGTTTGCTGAAACAAACTAATACACCCACTAAAGTAACTAGAAGAAATGCTATGCAGACAGGAACAACAATTGCTTCTATTTCTCCATCCTCTGAAAAAGAAAACGCAAAAGGAAATCAGCATATTTTATTCAAATGTTTATTAGTTTACCTCAAAATAATTTTAAAAAACTCTAAAATCTATTAATTGATAATGAAAATAACAAATGAATCATACCTAACCTTAATCATAGTGTTTAAATTCACATATTGTGTTAAACAAACCAAAAATGACAAAAACAAATCACCCAATTTGTGAATTATGCAACATTCCCAGTGTACATTTTACAGAACAAAGTAATAAAATCATTTATACAGGACTTTCAAGTGGTCTAAAAAAGGGAGGAATTCTAATGGGTATTTGGGAAGTATTTCATTCCAAGCTGATTCTTTTCAAAACTGGAATATTTATATGCAAACCTTACCAAATCTATTGGTAGAAAACGTAAACTGAGAACCAGCTGTCCCCCCACTTTCTGTATATGCCGTCATATGCACTATATACAAAGTGTTACTTAATAAGGATGATAGTAGGTACTCCGTTTTTGAAGGGTCCACAGCCACAACTAGAAATTAAAAAAATGAATTGTCAATATTTTACATTAAATTTATCCAAACTAATTTTCTCTAACCTTAATTCAAATAAGAACATTTAGACCTGATCTCAGTATAGTCCAACCTTCATTTCTAATTTTATTAGTTCTGTCAAAATATTCTGTGTTAATATTACTGCATATCATAACAAGCACAAACTAGATTGGATTAAATACAGTGGCGTCTCAACACCTGTTGATAATTTGTTCTGGAAGACGTGATGAACATTAAAACTGATGACTTACCAAGAAAACCTTGTGACTTACCACATGACCCACTATTTTGGCTGGAAGAAATAGCAAGTCATGGGCCAGCCAATGTCAGCAAATTCTCCCTTGCACGTCAATTACTGAGAGAAAACTGAGTGCTGGGATAAGATTTCTGCTTCAAAAATGTGTCGAATACTGATTTAAATGAATTTTGAAGCAATCGAGTGCCTAGATATGATTGCACATTTTTATTACAATTACTTTGCATTATTTCATTTATTTATTAATTGAATTTATATAGTACTAGTTACACATCTCGATGTGTAACTATGGACAGCTCATAAAGTTAAAAAAAATACAAACACAGCAAAACAATAGAATAATTTAAACAATAAAAACAATATTAAACCATATAAAAACTGTATCAGGAAATTCAAAATCATAGTTTTGGATCACACTTCCCCTGTTTTAGTCAATATAGCCACTGTGCAGGCTCTACCATGTTTCCCTGAAAATAAGATAGGGTCTTTTTTTCTTTTGACCCCCGAAATAAGTCCTTGGCCTTATTGGGGGGTGGGGGGATCTTATTATTTTTGAGGTGCAGGAGGTGGCAAGCGTAGTCACCTCATGGCTGCTGCTGTGTTGCAATATTTTCAGGTGAGGGCTTATTTTACCGCATGCACTCAAAAGCCTGATTGGGCTTTTTATTTGGGTAGGTCTTACCCAATGTACTTTGGGTAGTACATTCCTGGCTTTCCATGCCTATCACAAAACCATGTTTTCAGGGCCTTGTAAAAAGTTAACAGGATCACTATGATCTCCAAGGTGGTGGTTGTGGTGTAGTGTGATGCAAATGATGTTCCATACAGTTGAAACCATGACAGAGAAAGGTCTCCTTCTAAGCCTCCACCCAAAAAACATACTCCCTGGCTGACGGAACCTAAAACATGACTTGCTCCCAGATCTGATTGGATTACATGCAATTGAAGAGAGGCGGTCCCTCAGATAACCCAATCCCATGGCATGAAAGGCTTTATAGATTATCACTAGCATTTTGCATTATACTCAGAATAAAATTGGCAACCAAGTCCACAGAATGAAGGTTTAATATTTGCTGATTGAGAGGTGCACATAACATGCCTATGCAGCCAAATTTTGCAACAGCTAAAGCTTCTAAATAGCAGTAGCAATAGCAATAGCAGTAGACTTATATACCGCTTCATAGGCCTTTCAGGCCTCTCTAAGCGGTTTACAGAGAGTCAGCATATTGCCCCCAACAATCTGGGTCCTCATTTTACCCACCTCGGAAGGATGGAAGGCTGAGTCAACCCTGAGCCGGTGAGATTTGAACCGCTGACCTGCTGATCTAGCAGTAGCCTGCAGTGCTGCATTTAACCACTGCGCCACCTTGGCTCTAAATACTGACTCTAAATACTGTTCAAGGGCAGTCCCATGTAGAGTGCATTGCAGTAATCTTTATAAAAGGTGAACCATGCATGAATGATGAGCCAGGAATGTCACAACATAGTACAGGGCTGTTTGTGAATGAGAGTATTTGTGTACAAGAAGAACTGACAAGTAAGGTTCACCCACAAAAATCTAGATGAATAGTAGGTGGCAGCTAGAGTTAAGTTTTCTATATCCCTTTGCTGCCATGTAGTGATTTTTAAAAAAATTTCTGGTAAAGCCTAAAGTAAACTTAACTTTGAAACCTTTGCCTAGGATATCATTCAAATAACTAAAAATTAGCAACACACTTACCTCTTTCATCTCCAGTCGCTGTTCTATAAGAAATGGTATAGTTTTTGATAAACCCATTTTGTTCTTCCACTGAAAGAGGTTCCCATTCTAAAACAGCTTCAAACTTTCCAAGTTTCTTTGTTCGAACAGAGGGTCCAGTAGCAGGCACTATAAACAAACAGTACTTTAAAAGTTTTTTCGCTGAAGAGCAACAATTAGTTTTCTTATAAGCATATTCTATTATGTAAGCTACATAACCACAGAACAGAAGGAAATGAGAAATTACCTGAAGCTGGCTTCGGGGATTTGTCTGCAGATGCAGTAGAGCAAAATGCTGAAGGGACATCCTGCTAGAACTATATTTGTGAAGGAGCAGCACTAGTTGCCACTATACCATCAAGCAGTTCAAGGTTCTTTTGGTAACTTGTAAATTTGCCTATGTTTGTATTCACTAAAAGCATTACAGTCTAATAGCCTTGCTTAATCTTACCTGGAGCATCAATATTCACCTAGGCTTTTGTTTTGAATATATGTTATGGCATCCCATTTTTCTCTCTTTTTCTCATTACTGTCATATTTTATGATTGCAGCTAATGCAGTTCCTATAGCTTTACTTTTTATACTTCACTTTTGTATCAATTTATTATGAAAATTATGCAATATTTAATAAGTAATATAAACCAATTACTGCATTGTGGCATCCTCAAGAAAGCACTTACCATGGTAGTAAACTTACCATCTTGTTTAAGATAGGCCTGCGTTGATTCTCCTGCTCCTTGACCACCAATATATAATGGATACACTGTTATTATGTAACACTTGTATGGCTTTATGGTTCCTAAAAAAAGAAATTTACAGGTCCTATTTACCTAAATTAAAAATGCTAACACTGTTAAGAAACAAGAGATACACTCTCATACACGTATTTCCTCATAGAGAGAAATGTAACTTAATTTTGTAGTAATTATTTTTAGAGACATTTGAAAACAAAAGTACAATACAATAGCAGAGTTGAAAGGGATCTTGAAGGTCTTCTAGTCCAACCCCCTGCCTACGCAGGAAACCCTATACCATTTCAGACAAATGGCTATCAACATCTTCCTAAAGACTTCCAGTGTTGGGCCATTCACAACTTCTGGAGGCAAGCTATTCCACTGATTGTTTTAACTGTTAGAAAATTTCTCCTCAGTTCTAAGTTGCTTCTCTCCTTGATTAGTTCCACCCATTGCTTCTTGTTCTACCCTCAGGTGTCTTGGAGAATAGTTTGACTCCTTCTTCTTTGTGGTAATCCCTTAGATATTGAAACACTGCTATCATGTCTCCCCTAGTCCTTCTTTTCATTAAACTAGACATACCCAGTTCCTGCAACCGTTCTTCATATGTTTTAGTCTCCAGTCCCCTAATCAACTTTGTTGCTCTTCTCCGCACTCTTTCTAGAGTCTCAACATCTTTTCTACATCATGGCGACCAAAACTGAATGCATAGATATTGCTAGGTACAGCAGCAAGAAGTTGCTTCCGCATTCGAAATGCTTGAAAACTTTCTACTTTTTTCAGTTGTTTTAATATTGCATGAAAACTGCTTTAGGATTATTGTTATCCTAAAAGGCAAGATATACATTGTAATCAATGTACGTAAAGCTTGAAGACAACTTGCATTTCTCCAAATTGTCAGAATTGGCGATACAAGCAGTCTTGAACTATGACAATAATGGTCATAACTGCCCTTTATTAGAACATCTGTTAATGAGTAGGTGATGTGATTGACCTAACAACGTTTTTGCAGCATTGTTAAGCACTGTTGTTAAGTGAATCCGCAGTCGTTAACTGAACAAAGGTTTGCTATGAGCAGTGTTTTCCCCAAAAACATTTTCCTAAATTTGGGATTTCCCAATTTTTCCATTTTTATTTGTATTGGGCTAATGGTCTGTCAATAACTGATACTGTTCCTTTGTATAAAACAAAATCCAACAATATAAATTAATTGGAAATGTGGATTTCAAGAATTTATCACTTGACAGTATCAGAGAAGGATATAGGAATATTTGTTAAAAAAAAAACTTCCACGTGAAAGTCTCTCCCTTACCAGCTTCTTTACTTAGAAGCTAAAATAAAAGGAATGACATCCTTACAACTAAAATATATTCTAGCATGCTTCATGCATAAGCTTTAAATAACAGCCTGCTGGGAAAAAAATCTTATTCAAGCTCTAAAATTCTAAACCAATTTCCAAATCTGTTCCACAAGAAGTTTCAAAATTATAGGACACAACGTGTTTTATTAATTTGCCCCCAATGTTATTTTCTGAGCACACTGCTGGTATCTGCAGTAAAGAATCAAAACAAAATGTCTTTTAGATTCAATGTACTGCAAAGTGAGAATTTGTGGGAATTTGAACAGCAGGGGAACATACTCCTTATGTCATAACTAAGTCACATTCTCTCTGACAACAGAATAGCAATTTTAGTTGTTTTGTCAGAATGTCATTCAGGAATTATTGTATTGAGGGGAAAAAGTATTTGTAGCATGAACATTCTTGCTTCCCTGCTGCAATTTTAATTATTTATTTACTATTTTTTTATGCTGCTCATCCCGTCCACAAGGTGACTCTGGGCAGCTTTCAGGTTATAAAAAAAAAGGAAAACACAAACCTTACTAATTTCCAACTCTACAATATGTTGGCTTGCAGTTTGTCTCCAGGTTAGAAGTCCTAGCTTACATGGAAAAGTGGTATATTGGTTCAAAAATGCTGAAGTGTTAAAATTCACCTTTACTGTTAGTTAGGAATACTGCTTATGTTTGACTAAGGCCAGTAATCTAAGAAGCATTAGATTCAATTTCTTTTTATAATACATTTTATAAATTTATTTGTATTATTTGTAAATGTATATTATTTCTTATTCCTTTTCCCCACTTTGTATGTGTTTTACCTTAAAAGGTATAGCATGGTGGGCAAAGCACATAAAGAATAAGAATTGGTTTTATTTTTAAAGGAAATAAGGGCATCTAAAGAATTCTTCTCTCCATTTTATAAATAACAGATTATTTTCTAAGGTTACCTTTTAAAAATGTTCTCCGTTTTGAGCCAGGTTCCTGCTGCCATTCAGTAGGACAGCTTAAATTGCTACATGCTTCTTGCCATTCAATTATGTATTTACTAACTGACTCTTTGGGAGGTGTCCAATTTACCCAGAGTTTGCCATCTTCAGGAAATGCAACAATATTTTTCACAGGAGCTGAAATTAGGAAATAAACAACAACAACCCTTAATTCTACAAAAGATATAAAGTGAAAATTCTAGCATTCTACAAAGTTCCTAATTTTAACACCAAAATTCAATTGAAGTTTCTTGTTTGAAATATAATACAACTGGTCATATGAACAATCGAATCCCAACATATTTCTGACTAAGTCAGAGTGGATGTCTACAGTCACAGATAAGAAAACATTAGTAGAATAAAATTTCAAGGTTTTTTTTTAACACTTAAAGCAATAGAGAAAATTCAGATATTAAAGCACTTTTACTATTCTCATCTGACAGTCTCTGTCCAATAGTTTAAAACATGTTTATATTCTCATATCTGGCATCCCTGTAGCAGCAAATGTATTTTAGGAAAAGAAAAGTTAATATGTGTTGTACAGAATAGCTATTGAAATTTTATTGATTAAATTTCTATGCCATCCAACTCATTGATAGAGCAACTTTGGATGGCTTATAATGTAATAAAAAATAAAATGTACTAAAAACAATTAAAATTAGAAAAACTGAATTAAAAAGCTAAAAACCAAGCTGATGGGCAGTCTGGGTGGGTGGGTGGATGGGTAGAGATTTTCTCTAGCCGGATAGTCACTCCCAAAGTAGCAGGTCTGTTAGGACCTTTGGCTAAACAGCAGATCTAAGCTTTGAGGCTCTTCCAGAAGGCCAGGAGTGTGGGGGCAAACCTTAGCTCTGATGGGAAAATATTCAATAGGGTGGGGGCCAGCTGGACCCTGCCAACTGATATTCTTTGGCCAACAGGATTTGATTCGAAGGCCTTTTTCACTGGAACAAGTGTCATGGGCTAGTCAATGGAGGCGAGAGAGTTCTTCAGATATCCTAAACCAGGGGTGTCAAACTAGTGGAGGCCGCATCCACCCCAGCTCCACGAATGGGAAAAATGTCACAAAACGTCACCTGATGGCAATGTAACACGTCAAGTTTGACACCTATGTCCTAAACCCACACCATATTACTATATCATAAGCCAGTTATTCAACTGAAACATTAAGATCTAATTAGGATAATTGTATACACAAGAAGTATATTTAAGATACCTTAATGGAATATTTTATCTATTAACTAACAGAACTAATCAAAGTAATTACTACAGCTATGTTATTGCAATAAAGATGAACTTTTTCCTTAGAATTTATTTATCTTTGAAGAAAATTGAAGAAAAATTTTTAAACAGTCAATTCAAACAGAAGATAAAACTTTTCTAAATAACATATGAGTTTGACTAACTGAAAGTATCAAGTTTCTCCTCTTATTTTCCCCACAGCTACTCTGTGAGGAGAGCTGGAGTTAGAGTGAGCTTCACCTAGTCTAACCCAAGGTCACCCAGCTGACTTTCAAAATTCTAAGGCAGGACTTGAACTCACAGTCTCTTGTTTTCTTGCGTGTTTCCTTAACCACTAGGCCAAACTGGCTTCAATAAGATTTGATTGCTCCCATAAGAGAAACAAAAGTGGTCTATTGTTAACGTTCTGGAGAAGAGCCTAATGCAGGGAAAGATTGAGGGCAAAAGAAGAAGGGGACAACAGAGAACGAAGTGGCTGGATGGAGTCACTGAAGCAGTAGGCATGAGCTTAAATGGACTCCAGGGGATGGTAGAGGACAGGAAGGCCTGGAGGAACATTGTCCATGGGGTTGCGATGGGTCGGACAGGACTTCACAACTAACAACCTTTGTTAACGTTAATATTTAGATTCCCCCCCCTTCATTAAATTATTTGAAAAACTTTACCTTTTGAATTAGTTGCTGGAATAAGCAAAACTGATGTAGGAGATTTACCAATTTTGTTAAATGCTGTAATGCTCACATCATATGTCCTGTTTTCTACGTTTAAAATCAGTTTGGTTGTATTCAGAGTGTAAAGTCTAGTTGGAAAAGAAAGTGGCGGTCTTCCTGAAATAGATACTTCATATTTCAAAATGACTCCATTTGCTTCAGAAGGACTCAACTCCTGTTGAAAAGTAATTTATTTTATTCAGAGATGATATATGAAGAAAAGAAAATGCTTTATAGACATCCAGATGTTCACCCAACTAACCCAGC
The DNA here is from genome assembly GCF_009769535.1 of Thamnophis elegans. Taxonomy (NCBI): domain Eukaryota; kingdom Metazoa; phylum Chordata; class Lepidosauria; order Squamata; family Natricidae; genus Thamnophis; species Thamnophis elegans. The sequence continues at coordinate 122,163,096 of NC_045543.1, read as the reverse complement.
ATTTTTGTTCCAAACTAGCAGTAGGTTATAATAAATTAAGAAAGCCAATTCTCAAACTTTTTACCCCAAATCCTTGTATAAGCACCTTTGTCAGGAAGAGAATAGGGAATCTTACTGCATGAAAAATTAACTTAATTTGCAGGAAATGCTCTCAAAGGCTTGTAGACTGGATCTAGTATTTTTATCTATTTTTCTATCCTAGGAAAGATCAAAACAGTAAAAAAAGTCACCTAAGAAATCAAATACTTTGTTTACCAGAATGGAACTCAATGCATCAAATGGAAAGTGTACTACAGACTGAATTGGAATATCATAACAGGATGTCCATCTTTGAGGTAGTCAAGACAAGAAGCTTAGCCAGAATAGCTCTACTTTACTACAAATTACATTAACAGTATCTTGCAAGCCTGTTTTTCTTTCCAGTTGTCTTTCCAGTAGAGAAGGTTCCTTCTGAGACATTTGCCATGTCCTCATTTCTTCTGTGGACTAAGTTGCCTCTTAACCAACTTGTCCTAGTTGTTTCTCTTTCCAGCCTCCCAAAGGTATTCCCATCCACCATTACATAGACTTTGTTCCCAAAATATCACTTTCTGTTATTCGTGTTGTTTATTTAAGACATTGGTAGAAATAATATTCATCAATATTTGGACACTGAGTCAGATAATAAAAAAACAGAATTAGCAATATACATTCCTAATATATAGGAATGACTTGAGAATGTTTACAAAGAAATGTGTTATATATTCAATTTTAATGTTACTGTTAATGTCTTAGAGAAGTTAACATGCAGTAATATGGTAATTGATGTCTACCTGAAACAGAGCACAATCCAATAATGCATCATTAACTCTGCTGTTTTTAACTACATTTTATTAAATGCTAAAACCTGATTTCCTTTCCAGGTTCAATAGACAATCAACATCAATCATGTTCTTTTGTGTTTTTTTCAAGAAATCCCACTCAGAATATGATCCAAATTCTTATGAGATTTCTCAAACAACCTTTTAAGACTTTTACAACCCAACCATTCTCCCGAAGCTGCCAAAGCCAGTCCAGAGAAGCAAAAAGATTGGGGACCCCTGCTTTAGGGAGATTTTAAAAGTTTCCCCCACCCCCTCCCAAGTTCATGATTTGTTATTTTATAGTTAACTGAAGAAAATGATTAAACATATGGGGAGTAGATAAATTACATCAAAAATCTAATTGTCCTGACCTTAGCTAGTTTAATGTCATTTAAAAGGCAAGTATAGTCCTCAGATCAATGCACATCTCTTATAGCAGTGTTTTTCAGCCATGGCAACTGTCTGGCTAGGAAATTGTAGGGGTTGAAATCTATCCATCTTAAAGTTGCCAAGTTTGAGAAACACTATTTTACACTATGTTTTGTTTTTACTATTTATATCTGTCCCAAAGGATATTTCATGAAATTGTTGCCCTAAGCTGTAGCAGTGCTATACATTACAACACTGCATATTTACTTGCAATATATTAGAACATGAAAGATACCTATTGTTGCCAAGAACATCTAAAGCAAGACAATCATGATATATAATTTTTTCCTACCTTCCAAAGAAGGCCTAATGTCCAATTTCTTGAATCAGAAGTTTCAATGTTACGCCAAAGAGCTGGTCCTTTCGATGGTTCTAACAGACGATAAAATTCAAACATCTAGATTTTAGAAAATCTCACTATTCATTTTATTTAATGCATATTTATCAAAATTAAAAAATCTCTCTTAAATCAATTTGACATATGCTTCATTATAATAATGCTTAGTAATAATGCCAGATACAGGTTACATATTGTAATGTTCTATTGGTATTAAATATCCTATAGTAGCACTTAAGAGTTATTAAAAATGTTCTAGACTTCCACAATACTATGCACCAAACAGCCAGTCCTTTTCTCTGCATAATTTTTGGATTATTTATTAATATCAGTTTTCAAACTAAAGGAAAAAATGCTGTATAATTTATAGATGGTGGAAAATCTCAGCCTCTACAATTTTTATCCATAATATCCAAAAAATTATTATCCTGTAACATTGTAAGAGTTTGGGTTATATGTCCTGCATTTTCCTGTTCCTAAAAGTCATTTTAATCCTTTATTCAGACAGTCAGAACCCTCTTGAACTCTAACTGAATTTGAAATATATAATCTTCAAAGGAATATCATGGTTAATATTTTTACATAACCAATGGAGATTGTTAACAATTACTAATTTCAGAGATAATATTAATAATATGTAGTATCAGACTTCCCACGATTGATAGTAATTGATCATCCATTTTTAGGCTCTTTGCTCAAGGGATTATAGATCTACTTTTATGTTCTTTTTAGGTTACAGGGTAACTTGTGCAGACATGTAACTATTTCATGTTTTGACATTGTGAGACCAGGTAAACAAACAAACAAATATTGCTTACTGTCTTCAGCAGTGAATCCAATTACTTCATTCCATTCACTCCAGTACTTTGACGAATGAATTGCACAACACAGTCTAATTTGATATTCTGTATTTGGTCTGAGTTCCTGGAGAGTAAAAGAAGTTCTTGTCGAAGCTGTATCTTCAGGTGGAATCTGAAATAAAGTTGAATTTCATAAGTGTTATGATACTCACTCACTATGATACTCACACAGATTTTAAAATTGCCGTGTTGTATTTTCTCTTTCAAGTCTTAAAAGGGCATTTACAGCCATTTGCACCATCCTGTAGTTTCATCATGTTTTTCTTTTGCCAGAAACAAGCATTTATTTCCAGTTTCTGGCAAAAAAACATCAATCAGGGAAAATGGTTTCGCTTAACGTCTGCCACAAAAAGGCAATAAAATTGGACATATAATGACCCACTGACTGACCACCACAATTTAGGATCATAATTCCAGGCTCAAATGCACGTATGTCAAGGATTATCTGTACAGTCATGTGAAATAGTAAATACACTGCATGTAAACTTAAAAAAAAATCAATATTGGATATTAATATTTTATCTTCATCCAAACAGTAAACAAAGATAAAGGTGATGTAACTGAGGTATTTATTGCAATCATTTATTCAACAAAAAATTAAAAGATATATTCATTTCTTTTTGCACAAATGATAAATACACCTTGGTTCTAATATCTGGTAGAAGTAATCTAAGTAGGCATTTCTTATAACTGCCTACCAATTTCTTTCATTAGTCAGATCCCCCCCTCCCCCCGCAAAGCCTCCATGCAGAATTGTTTTCAGATGTGCAATACCTGTGGAGTTTCTTCCACGCACAATCTGATTCTAAGACCTTTTTTGAATCAGCCGTTAAGTGTACCAATTGTTCACTACGAGTTGGTTTTACCAAAAACTGGAAGTAAATGCAAATTATCAACAAAAATATTGCCAAATGTGGTCATGTTATCATGGGTCACTGCAAACAACCATAACTGCAGTTTGGTTGATGAATGCCTCAAATGTGACCATGTTACTCTGGGGAATGGAAGGATGTCCATCATAACTCTGAACTGAACAGTTGTTAGTTGAGGGCTATCTGTACAGTAAAACAGAAATTGTCATAATAAAAAATAGCCATAGGATTACCTCATTCCAATCATTGCTCTTCAAGATCTTATATTGAATTTTATATTTCAGTTCGTGAGGTTCATTCAAACTGTTTTCCCATGACAGCATTAAGATTTTAGGAAATTTTCCTGAATTGAGGGACAGCTTGTGTGGAGGAAGTGGTTTCACTAGGAACAAAGGGAGGAAAAATGTTTATTGTTGAATATACAGATTCAATTAATTTCGACCGCCAACATTTTGCATTTAGAACTATATACTCTTGACATTTTAAGATTTTGGCACATGCACAAATGTGCTCATAGCCCCTGTTGAAAATTCATTTAACTAAATGTCTTTTTTAAAGATTAAATGAAGCTGCATGAGCCTAGAAAAAAAAACATGCAGGTAGTGTAAGAAGCTGTTGACAAATGTTATGTACAAAAGGCTCATATGCTCTGAGTAATATTCTTCTTCAAATCCAGACTATCTGTGTGGGGAGGAAGAGATTTCAAATATCAAGTGAAGGAATTAATGAGAGTCCTCTAACATTAATTCATGGAAAAGAGCATAGTTACCACAAGTTATGGGATCAAATTCAATGTGGTCAGATTCAGCTACTCCAAGTTCATTTTTGGCTTCTACCCACACTTCCAAGGTGACAAAAAAAACCACAACAGGAATGGTACAGGAATTATTACTATCTTGAGGTATACAATCAGGATGTACTGAAGTTGGCCTATATAAAGAAAATAAACAAGCTTTGATACATTAAATGTATTAATATCTTGATGTCATAATGTATTTACAAGGACACATTCACATAATCTGAGGCATAATTACCCTGTTCCCCCCATAATAAGACATCCCCAGATAATAAGCCCAGTTGGACTTTTGAGAACATGTGCTAAAATATGCCCTCCCCCAAAATAAGCCCTCCCCGAAAATATTGCAACACAGCAGCAGCCATAAGGTGACCACACTCACTGCCTCCTGAACCTTGAAAATAATAAGAGCTCCCTGAAAATAAGACCAAGTGCTTATTTCGGGGGTCAAAAGAAAACAAGACCCTGTCTTATTTTCAGGGAAACATGGTAGTAACAAGCAAATATCATAGAACTAATTGAAATTTACTCTAAGATTAACATCAAATTAAGTACGCTTTTACTCAAATTGGAACATTACTTGGAACAAACTGTCATAACTGCCTACAGTTCACAGGGTGACCCCACAATTTCTGGCTGCATAAAATATTTCAGGTTTGCAATATGAAACCATTAATTTGAGAAGGTCAGAAGTTCCTTTAAAAGTAATCAAACACATTAAAAAATTAGTGGCTCATTTTAAAATATATTTACCACCTATGCTTTAAAGTATAATTAGTGCTCAATAATGTATCTCTTCCAGGTTCCCAGGAACATCTTTGAATAAAGGATGTTGCTTGTGTCTGAATCACAATGCAGCTCAAATTTGTAGGTTTCTCGGGAGGATCTGCCAAAAAAACAAAAACAAAAAACCAAACATAGCAGAAACTAGTCCAAAATTTGTGACAAGAAGAAGATACATGCAAATAAATGTTCCATCCCTCTTACTCCATTTATCCTTGTCAAGCTTCTGTGGACTGCTTAAAGTCACTTCTATAAAAGAGCATGGACTGGAATATTATGGGTAATCTGCAATTTCCAAGTCCCATTCCTTTCTTCTATATCAAAGATCACAGCTGGGAACTTGATCCAATCCAAAAAGGAAATACTTTCAAGACTCCTTTATATTTTCTTGCATGAGCATCTTTTCATTAATGTTAAGTCCAGCACATCTAATGCCATAATTGAATTAGAGTAATGATAGCAAATATATGGAAATTGTCCATGTCTTTAAAATATTAAATTGCATACCCAAACCCTGAAGTAGTGATTTTTCACTAACAATTATAAAGAAAAATCATAATCACGTGCCCATCTAACCACAAACGCTTTTGTACCTTACTAATATTTCAATGTTTTTCAGAAGCTTAAGATGACTTGAAAATTCCACATTTTTAAAAATGTAAACATACCGGATTTTTCGGAGTATAAGACACACCGGAGTATAAGATGCACCAAGGTTTTGAAGAGGCAAATTAAAAAAGAAAGTAGGTAGGTAGATAAAGGGATAGAGAGGGAGAGAAATACAGTAGGTAGGTAGGAAGAGAGAGAGTGTATAGATAGGTAGGTAGGTAGAGGGATAGAGAGAGAAATATAAAGAGATAGAGAAATACAGTAGATAGGTAGGGAGAGAGAAGGGACAGTAGGTAGGTTGGTAGGTAGAGGGATAGAAAGAGAGAGAGAAATACAGTAGATATGTAGAGAGAGAGAGTAGTTAGGTATGTAGGTAGATAGAGGGATAGAGAGGGAGAGAAAAAAGAGAAATACAGTAGGTAGGTAGGAAGAGAGAGTAGATAGGTAGGTAGAGGGATAGAGAGGGAAAGAAAGAGAGAGAAGTACAGTAGAGAAAATAGAAATACAGTGGATAGGTAAGTAGGGAGAGAGATAGATAGATAGATAGGTAGGTAGATGTTTCCAGGTGTATTTATCCATGTGCTGGAGAAGGAAATCGCTGACAATCTGCAGCACCTAACACTTTGTTTCTGCTGGCACAGCACTTGATCAATGTAATTCTCATCAATCAGTTAAAGAGCTTTCCAAAAGGAAAAAAAAACGTTTTTGCACTCTGCAAACCTCCCAAAAACGGCCCGTTTTTCACAAAAACAGGCCTGTTTTTTTGTCAAAAAAATGGCATGCATAGCCTTATGGAGGCTTATAGAATGCTGCTGGGGCTGGGGGGGGGGAGGCCTGTTTTTTTTCTCATATCTTTCCTCCCCAGCTCCCAGAAGCTCTCTGAAAGCCTCCATAAAGGTATGCACAGCCATTTTGGTGAAGGGGCGGGGCTTCGGGAGGCAGAAAATGCTGTATTCGGCGTATAAGACGCACCCAGATTTTCAGCCTTTTTTTTGAGGGAAAAAGGTGCATCTTCCACTCCGAAAAATACAGTACTTTCTCATAATATATACTCAAACTGTGTAAATGGACAAACATATTTTCATGTTTATATGGTACTTAAATAAATGAAAAATTATTTAGCCTTTCTCATTACATTTGCCAGAATATTTGTTATACTGATTTGCCCTCTTTTGAATTCAAGTATAACTAAAATTTAAGAACATGCAATGAGAAGATCTTAAAAGATAAGTAATTTACTATATCCTAGCATTAGAATTTTCTCCACGTTGCCAGACACAGAAAAATTAAAGGACATGACTTACAGCCCAGTTGAATTTGAATTCCATAGATGTTCTGTACCAAACCGCCAGGTAACTCAGCGTTGCAAGTCAGAGGAGAAACCAATGTAGAAGTATCACTGAATGTTACACTAGAAATAGTTTTATTTATTATGCTGTATTGTTCTTTAGGGACAACTGTTGTCTTTGTTTTCCAAATAACTTGCTCGGCACCAATTTTGCCATGACGACAGTCATCAAGCAAAATGCAAAATGCTGTAAAATTGGAACCAATGGACAATACTACCGGTGACTCTGGGACAATATAGCCACATATGTTCAGGAAGCCATCTGAAACTGAGAGAAATGATTACATTTACTTTTCCATTGGTGAACATATTTATTATTACTATAAACAACAAATAACATAGAAAACAGCAACAGCCTTCTCAAAACTACACTAAAACAGTCAACTTTTCTCTTGGCGGGGACAGGGCGATGTATGACATAAAACACTAGTCACTCTCAAATCATAAACAGCCAGAAACAGAATATTCCCTCACAAATTGGTGAGTTTTAGGCTTTTTATTAATTTATCTTAGGCTTTAAACAAAAGAAGCTTGATAATAGCTATTGTATTAATGTCTATTTAAATTTTAGCATTATGCTAGGAATTAACATGTTTTTAGGTACAAGTTCTAGAACTAGTATAGTATAGTTTTACTATTATATAATTAGAATAAGGCCAGTACTTAAAGAATGTAATGAACCAACTGCATAGAAGTATTATATTTCCTTTGAGATAACCAGATTAAACATCTTAAATGAGTAGACCTACTGACACTGAGGTAAGTGTAGCACAGAAAGACTGAGCTAAAACTTCACTTGATCAAACCTACCAAGGGCAGATGCAGATTTTCAGTGGTATTTTCTGCAAATGCCATCATATCACTGCTTTTGGCAGCTCATCAAAACATGACAAAAAGATTGTTCTTAATTTGGGGGACTCCAAATAAAGTTAAGAACTACTAGAGTCTCATGGGCTTAAACCAACCTGTCTGGTTATTCCCCATCACTCTTGGATGACTAATTCTTTTATTATTCCCTTGCTAAATCCAAGTCATAAGTCAGTTAATGTCCTTTGATTCAATTATTATTAGTCTGTGCTGTCTCATGTTGTTACATTTTGTCTCAATAAATTTGAATTAGTATCTATTCAAAAGGTTTCAATCCACAAATAACCAGCACACCAGAGTAGAAAACTCTGAACCTATACAAATTTTTTGTTGATACCTACAGTCTTGTTCCTAAGTTTCAAACTAACACTAAAAACCACTAATGTAATTTAAACACAATATTAAATCAGTCTCGTTCATCAATGCTATAATTCATCATTGCAGACTTACCTCCAATTTGTAAAATGCTCAGAACGTAGAAACCTTGCATTGACATGCCCCATTTTGAAAACATTTTGATCCAAGTCACTGTAAAACAGTTATGCAACCTCTTTTTACAATGGTGAATCAGACATTTATTTTTATGCAGGTACTGTATCTCCTAGTAGGTAAGTTCAGCTATCTTAAGCGTGACAGACAGTTCAGTCAAAATCAAACACACACGCAAATACTGGAAGCCCTTAGTTAACAACCATTCATTCGGTGACTGTTCAAAGTTACAATGAATGAGTGCCAGTTATGACCTGTAATTTATAAATATCTGAAAGTTATTAACAAAAAAAAGGGAAGATTTCCTTTTAAATCTAAAAGTTAAATTTTATTGAATCCCTGTTGTTAAATATGACTTTTCTTGGACTTTGCTTTCCCATAATGCTTTTTTTAAATTCTAACCAACTGGATTGGGACTATAGAATATTGTACAATATTAGAATATTGTAACCGGGTTAAGCTATTTATAGTGGAGTGTAATTTCACTGACACCTTGCTGGCACCTGCTGGCACTAGCCTGTAACTACAACTGTAAAGCTGAGTTTTCTGACGGTAGTTGGGGCTCTCTCTGAGCTTGTTTCTTGCAGAAATTTCATTATCTAAACTAAGTAACATCATCAGTGCTATTAAGGAGTGTTGTTTGCTGTCTGTTTATATTCTGATGACTTGCCTTGTCAGGGTTGGTGAGGGTTTCATCCATACTCCACCAGCAATCAGCACCCAGATCAGCATAGATTAACTCCAAGGTTAACAGCAGACCAACAATCAAGTAAACAATACCCCAATCAAGAACCTGCCAAAGAGCCAACAGTAAACAGTTCAAGCAAAGAATCCCTAAGACTACCCCCTGATACCGACAGGCAAGCCACTAGAATATAAATTGAGAAAGCCCCGTTCCTTACTAACACAAATGATGTTACCTAGCAAACTAAGAGAGCACCAAGGACCCCTCATTTCAACCCTGAGCTACAAATATTCTCCTTTATTTGAGTTTTCTGCTTGTGATATAGATAAGTCAGTCAATCGGAGTAGTCTCTAACTGCGAGGGGGGTATTTCAAATATGTTCCGAAATGTAAACTTCAAGAAGGCACTTTTCATTATTTTGGTAATTTGTAAAAAAGTTAAAAGAATTCTGGATTAAACACATATAGCAATAGTACTAAGACTTATATACTGCTTCATAGTGCTTTTACAGCCCTCTCTAAGCAGTTTACAGAGTCAGCCTATTGCCCCCAACTGTCTGGGTCCTCATTTTACCCATCTCGGAAGGATGGAAGGCTGAGTCAACCTTGAGCCAGTGAGATTTGAGCTGCCAAACTGCAGCTAGCAGTCAGCTGAAATAGCCTGCAGTACTCCACTTTAACCACTGCGCCACCTCGGTTCTATATTCAGAAAATTCAAAATAAGATAAATATGCAGTCAAAACCAGAGATATTTCTGATGAGGCTGATGGATAAAAATTGGAAAAATGATAAGATACTTTGTTCTTATATATTATATTGGCAGAGTTGGTGAACTAGACAGCCTTGATTAGAGAATGTCCTTTTGGACATTTCGGGGAAAACAGAAAGGAAAGGAAATTCTGGCACAAGTTCAAAAATATATTCAAATCTCTGTGAATCAAAGTAGGTAATAACAGAACAAGTCCGTATCATATGAACAAATGTCCTTTATCCATTTTACTCTACCAACATAATGAAGTTACGTACAATAAGTAAACCTTTTACTGAATTAATAAAATCATAAGAAACAGTTAATATTATATTGCATCCTTAGCTGTATGGAATAGTATAGAATAGAATAGAATTTTTATTGGCCAAGTGTGATTGGACACACAAGGAATTTGTCTTGTTAATCTAGGATTGTGATGGCGAACCTATGGCATGTGTGCCACAGGTAACATGTGGAGCCATCTCTGCGGGCACACAAGCTGTCGACCAGGTCAGCCTTATTGCGCATGTGCACGTGCCTCCCACCAGCCAATTTTCGGGTCTCTGCTGGGAGACATGCACGGGGGTAGGGTCATGCACACATGTATGGAGGGTCATACACACATGTGCAGGGGGTGAGGGGATGCATCCTCCCGCATCCCTTTTTTGGTCTCAGGAGGCTTCAGGGAGGCCTGCTAGCACCAAAAGGGGGAGTAGGGGATGTGGTATCCCTCCACCCCACCCCCCATTTTGGTGCTAGAAGGCCTCCCTGAAACCTCCTGGGACCAAAAATGGGGTGGATTGCTGCCGGCATTACTGCCAGTTTGGCATGCAAAAAATTTATTCCACTAAAAGTACAGTACATTACTAATTTTCTCCGTCTTGTAGAATTGACACTAGTAGTATTATGGTATAATTATAATTATTAATTCTGAATGATAAAGTGTGGTGAAGTAGATTTATTCTCTAATAAAATTCTTCCAAGTGATATGATATACATGTAGATGTAGATCAGAATGCTTCAAGTATAGAATGAATCTTTTGCCATTATTTAAGAGATATGATACATTCTCAATTCATGGCAAACTAGCATTTCCTGTAGTGTGAGCAGTTAAATAACTAGCACAGTGATGACGAACCTTTTTTGGCTCGCGTGCCAAAAGCGGGGAGAGTGCAGGGAGGTCGTGCGCGAGCATGTCACACCCATAATGCTTTGCGCACGACCCTAACGCGCACGACCAGCACTCGCCCCATTTTTGGCGTGCTTTTTTAGCCCTCCCCAGGCTCGAGGTTTATAGGAGCCTGGGGAGGGCGGAAAACAGCCTCCCCCTCCCCCCAGAGGCTTCAGGAGCTTCCCTGAGGTCACTTCTGGTTTGCTTGTAGGTTTGTTTTTTGCCCTCTGGAGCCTTTAGGGAAGCCTCCTGAAGGCTAAAACCGTTCCCTAATTTCCCTAAGGTTCTCTAACTTCCGGTTTGCCCATAGGGCTGGTTTTTCGCGCTCTGGAGGCTTTAGTGAAAAATAGCCTCAAAAGAAGGCAGAAGTCAGCTGGCCAGCATACACATGCGCGCTGGTCTGCTGACAGGGCAATGCCTCATGTGCCAAGACAAATGGCTCCGTGTGCCACCTGTGGAACGGGTGCTATAGATTCACCATCACGGAACTAGCAGAAGCTTCTTACATGCAAACCAAGAGTCTGTATAGAAAAAAGTTAAGACTGTTTTGCACGTCATGGTAAACAAGCCATAGACATAATGACCAAGCAGCATTGGCATGTTTGTTTCTTCTCAGCATGCCAAAATTGCTGAAAATTCTGGTTTGCATATGAAAATGCTTCCATTGATTCCTGGCCAACCTCACTTCTGAAACTAATATTTTTATTTGACAATGTAAACATCTATTCCTTTTTTTAAAGGACATGAAAATCTCTTCCGGGGGGGGGGGAGATGACTATTTATCATTAATATTCAGATCAATATGTGAAGGATGTTTATTATAGTGTAAGAATTATACATAGGTCTTATGGATACCTTATAGTAAACTATTACTAAAACTTCTTAAAGAAACAAACATAGGGCAATTATGTTCTTAAACTGCAAACATAATATAATCATTTCAAAAAAAGCCAAATCCTAAGCAGAATTGGATGTATCTGAGCCATTTTTTCAATATAGTTAGGCACAGCATTATGTTTGCATAGGTATGCATGCACACCTAGTCTCTTTCAGGGCCACAACTTTATCAAAGCACAGAAACAATAGCAAGCAATTAAAAGATAGCTAAATCTAGTTTGCATGAAAACTCTTTCTTCCTATCTATCCTTCCAAACCACCATTGCTTTCACCACATTCATCCACCAATGCTGTCATTGCTCCTTAAATTTGTTACCTCTCTTCTGAGGATCTTCACACCATAATTTAAGCGTTCTTTTTACTTTTTCTAATTTTCCATCCAATTTCTCACCTTCAGTAAATATTGCAGCAATATTTAGACATATCTTCATTATGCATAATACAATTGCATCTAAAATATTTCCCTCTGCATTATATGGTTTAAAATATGCACAAATCATGTCAGCCAAGATTACATAATAAATATACAAAAGATGCACAGTCACATTCCTAACTTGAATACCTCCAACTTCACAGCAATTTATTTTGCATTTATGCATAAATACATTAAATGTGGGCTTGTTTGTTGGTTTATAAGGTTATCCTGAAGAGGGGCTACAAGGTTGTAAAAAGAGAGTATAGTATTGCTGAATATTTGTTGAATTTATTTGCTGCCTACCTCACCGTGGGGCTACTCTTGGCGGCTCACAAGAATAAGGAAGAAAAGAGAATGAACAAAAAATAATGCAGCAATTAAATAAACAATGAAAAATAATACATTACAAAATACAACTACAGGATATGATTGCCAAAAAAGAAAGCTGGATGGATAGAGTGCAGAGAGTAAGGGGAAGGGAGGTGGATCTGCCATCAATGTAGCACCTACTTCCAGTATGAAACTCCATTATTTGGATTCCAGGCCAACTGGTCTTTAGGCTCTTGTGGAAGAATAGGAGGGCGGGGAGGGCAAGATGCTTCAAAGGGTGAGCGCTGCAGACTTTTCTTCTGGATCCCAGCAGATGGAATTCTTTGACTGATGGGATCCGAAGTAGGCCCTTCCTGTTGGCATGAGTACGCCAGGCCTGTGTAAAGCTGTTCTTCTATTTCATATGTGGCATAATGGCTAAAATGAGTCAACATTGACTGATGTTGTTCTTAGAGTTAGCAGGGAATGCTCATGGGAATGGCTAAGACAAGTAGTCTAGTCTAATTTTTGCCACTAAAAAAAAGCTACATGAAATTTATGCCATTTATTTTTAGAAGCCAACCCCATGTTGCAATGTTTGATTGCCAATACTTTTTTTCTGACGTTGACTATAAGATACCTCTCTTTCGTAAATATTTACATTTGCAAGCATTCAAGTGGAAAAGAAGAATGACTTTGCAAAAGATACTTATTAGGTATTTTATAATTTCTGTGAAAAAGTAACAAGATGTTATATGAAACAGGAAAAATAACAACAACAAATGCTTCCTTGTATATGTTTGAGAGCAATTGAGGAATTTCCTGAAGAACATTGTTCTGGCTACTGTTACTCCTTTCTACTACTATTTATAGAAAAGTATTAACTTAACCCCATATGGTGCAGTTCAACTATTACATAAAATAAAGAGAAATGTTCAGTTATAATTAGTGCTTCAAAGTTTATTAAAATTGGTAGACATTATATACAGTACTGCCAATTACCAAACTCTTTGTGACTTACAATACATAATAGCTATTTACTTGTAACTTTTCCTCTATTGATATAAAAAATACAAGGTCAAAATTCAGGTGCTTGGCAACTAGCATGTTATTTATGACAATTGCCCTCTCCCAGGGTCATGTGATCACCATTTGTAACTTTCCCAGCTGCTTCTGACAAGCAAAATTAATGGGGGAATTCCTTTAATGACTGCATGATTCACTGAATAACTGCAGTGATTCACTTAATTGGCAAAAAAGGTTGTAAATTGGGGCAAAACTAACAACTGCCTTATTTAGCAATGGAAATTTTGAGTCAATTGGTCTTAGGTTGAGGACTACCTGCACACTGCAGCGCATACATCTAATTTTGCATTATTCCATGTGGTCCTATGAGATACAGCCCCAAGCCGTGGTTTCCATTTGCAAAAGACCATACACATACAAAAAAAGCAGATCACTGCAATTGAGAGATAAGAATTTTAAAGCAGTTTAGGGGGACAGAAAGAGAGGCAGCACTACAGACAGCCATGAAAGAATTCAAGCTATTTGGGATCAAATGACTACAGGTAAACCTTGACTATCAATCACAATTGAGGCCAGAATTTACGTTGCTAAGCAGGGCAGTTAATTTGAGTTTTGTCCAATTTTACAATCTTTTTTTTTGCTATATGACCATGAATTACATGGTCACTAAACAAATCTTGCTTCCCCTATTGACTTTATGGGAAGCCAGCTGGGAAGGTCACAGCATCGCAACCACTGTAAACCCATGCTGATTGCCAAGCATCTAAGTGCAAGGAAGGATTGCAAGCCACTTCTTTTAGCACTGTTTTAACTTCCAGCTGTCACTAAATGAATGGTTGTAAAATCATCAAACATCTATACTTTATTTTGCAGAACAGATTTTGAAAAGACGCCAGGAAAGGAGAAATGAACTGAGGATAACTTCAATATTCAGAATCAGTTATTCCTTCCAAGCCTGCCGCACATCAAATCTAGAATGCCCCCCCCCCCTAGATAAAGGACAGTCTTTTATTTCAGAAGCCTTCCTTTAGATCCCCCCCCCCCCCCCCAATTTTCTTTCCTTCTTTATTTTAGTCATTTAGCTTTTCCTGTACTGGAGAGGCAGGAATTCCTCTATGATAAAGAGATATGCCAGAGGAGAGATCTAGGGTAAGCTTCCTTTCTGGATTTCGGATTTCACACCGCACCTCAGGATCAAAGCTCAAGAAAGAGCATCCCAATTTGTACATTTTCTTAGGAAGGATGCACTAAAACCCACATGTACCCAAACCCACCCACACCAATTCACACCAAGGACAGCAACTTGCTTCTTGTAACTTTGAACCTTGTCACACTTTTTCAGACATGATTAGAATACACTTTGGTCAAGTTTCCCTTTCCTTTCTTCGAATTTCCCTGCCCAGAGTTATCAACCTAAACCAGAGGTCCCCAAACTTGACAACTTTTAAGACTTGTGGACTTCAGCATAGCTGGCTGGAGAATTCTGGGAGTTAAAGTCTACAAATTTTAAAGCTGCCAAGTTTGAAGACCTCTGACCCAAACTTTTAAATCCTTATGAAACTTAACCCCCCCCCCCCCCCCGCAAAGATCTGCCCGCGTTTCAGGCTTGTCCTTTTATTTTATTTTTTATTATTTAAGGAAAACATGGTCCCCGCAATTCTGACCCAGGGACTCGGGGCTGGTTTATTTAAGTTCAGACCGAGGAACATTGCCCAACGCTGCTCCGAACACAAGATAAACTAAAAAGAGTGAGGTGTGAAATCCTCCCCAACACCTCTCCCTCACACACTCACACACACGTACATGCCAGAAAAGCACACGGGGAAAACAAAAAGCGCTGGGAAATTCCCCCCGACTCCTCCCCGCCCCCCGACCCACTTTTTGCTCCCATCAGATGCGGATGGTTAGAAAATCACGGCGCCAGCCTAATCCGGAGAGCGCAAAATGGGCTCCGCTCTTGGACCGACCGACCGAAGAAAATGCATATATAAAATGCAGCAGGCGCTTCTCATGGACATCGAGGGTGAACTGTGGACTTCCTTCGGGCCCTGCGGCGGCCCAAAGGAAGTTTCTTATCCCCAAGGAGCCTAAGGAGGAGGACCAGCGGGGGTCGAGGGAGGATGGGCGACTGCCAAATCCTCCTCCTCCTCCTCCTTCTTTCGGCCTGGCTCGGCGGCTGCCCTTCTTCTCACACCCCGCTTTTCCCAAAGGCTTAAGGGGAGCGCGGGGGGGGGTCAAGCTCGTGACACCCCCCACCCCGCCCTCCACTCCGCCACTCACCGCTTCGCCTCTCCTCCCAGGTACTTGCGCAACCTACGCAAGGCCACGAACCATCGCCCTCCCAGATCAGCAGCGGAGACGCCTTCGCTTGCCGACTTCTCGGCTATAACTGCAACGACGCGGCGCAAGGGAAGGCCGCCATTGGAGGACCCGGTGGTCACGTGGGGGCATGGGCGTGGCAAACGGTGGGGGAGGCGCTTCCCGTAACGGGCTTTTTTTTTTCCCCCTCGGCTGCCGGGATGCCGGGCAATTGGTCCCAAAAGGGAGGAGTGGGGGGGGGGGGGAGCGGGTGAGGGGCGAAAGGGCCCCGGAGTGGGGTCTGGGGAGATCGAAGCGCCGCTTCTTAGCGGCTAGTTTATAGGTAATATGAGGGGGTTGTAATACTGTTGTACGTGCGCAAAGAGACGGCGCTCACTTCATCGGGCGCTATATGGGAAGAAAGCCTCCTTTAAGCCCGATTGTGAATGTCCAATTTAACGGTATGATTATTTACACAGGGCTGACTTGGTGCAGGTAACAAATTTGCATACGCTGCAAATGAAAACAGCATTCGAAGGGAATGAATTGCTTTATTTAAAATAAAGCGATTTTTTAAAATATTATTTTTAAATACAAATAATACAAACATAGTAAATACAAAAAAAGAAAGAAAAAAACCCCACAAATATTATAGTGCACCCCCACCCCCCCTGGAGACTTACCCCTTTATATTTCTTCATCTATAACAACTAAAAGATATACAATATATTCCAATTGTGCCCTTATTCCCTCCAAAACAAATAAAGGGAAATTTTCAAACAGAACAATCAACAGCTTGCCCTCAGAAGTTGTGGGAGCTTCATGACTGGAAGTTTTCAAGAAGAGACTGCCATCTGTCAGAAATGATAAAGGCTTCCTGCTTGGGCAAGGGGTGGGACTAGATGACCTACTTACAAGGTCCTTTCCAACTCTTATTCTGTTCTATTCTGCTTTATCAATGTCCTAAAAGGAATCTGGATGTCTTCAGAACAGGGAGAGATAGTGGGCAAAGGAGAGGTTTGTAAGGGCAAAAAACAAACACATATGTTTGAAAGGGATAAAAAGTTTGTGGCAAATCATGGAGGAAGGGATTTGATCTGCAATTAAATGAAATTTTATGGCATTAATAAATCTCAGTATGTGGGAGGAGGGCTTACTGCAACTAATAGTGTACCACTAATTAACACCTCCTGAATTAATTAACTCTTTATATTGCACTATATTTTCACAGAAACAAGCGACAAATGGAGCAAAGAGCAAAAGGTTTTACAAATAAAGGAAGTTACCAAAAGAGAAAGAGGGAACAGATGTTTTCAGCTGGCATCCTCCTTACAAAAAAAAAGGGAGAAGAGAGAAATAACTCCACAGAGGTTTAGTGTGTTCCCTGCAGAAGATTCTGGAGCCAACAGATTTTATCCTTGCTGAACAACAGGCAGGCCAAGGGATATTTAGAGGCTCAGGCCACGCAAATTCTGTCCTACTTGGTCCTTGCTGTCTGGGGAAGAAGAGGCTGCTTTAAAAAATTGGAGGCGCTTGTACTACTGTACTTCCTTCCCACTTGAGCCTTACATAGCAGAGAAATCTGCCTTTTATTTTCTTACTGATTTCCAAGGAATCCTAAAAAAATGTTGCTAAAGGCCTCTCATCTGTGTCCTCCCCCTTCTCCGTCCTTTTAGCAACTTTCTAGCTTCATGGAGAGGCAGGAATTCCTCTATGATAAAGGGATATGCCAGAGGAGAGATCTAGGGTAAGCTTCCTTTCTGGATTTCGGATTTCACACCGCACCTCAGGATCAAAGCTCAAGAAAGAGCATCCCAATTTGGATTACATCTTCCTAGGAAGGATACACATCTTCCTAGGAAGATGCTTACATCTTCCTAGGAAGGATACACTAAAACCCACATGTACACAAACCCACCCACCCCAATTCACACCAAGGACCAGTCCCCCTATAAAACCATTTTCTGGATTCCATTTCCTCTGTAGCTACCCCCAAAAACAGATCTTTTTGTTCTTGGGAAAAACATGAATCTCCTTTCTTACAGTATGTCTGGATGTCATTTTTGATTTGTTCTAGTACCACCCCAGCTCATGGAACCCCAAGTTATTCTTCCAACAATGTTGTATTCTCAAATAATTGTTGAGATAGGATTTATCAGAGGGAAAGGGTTCAGGGGTTCCTGGTTCTATTTTGAATGTTGCTGAAGTATTGTTTCACTTGCAACTCTGGCTAAGTAGCAGTTGAGAAGGCTTTATCCATTCAGAAGTTGGATAAATGGATAAGATGGCTCTAACTAGTTATAAAGCATTGATTACCAATATGTTACTTGATATTCCTCCTAGCCTACTTCTACTGGACTCTTCTTATTTCTACATTCACTTTCCTCCTTATAGCCACACTTACTTTTTAAGAAACTTGGGAGCAGGAAAGCACTCCTGGAAGTGAAATGTAATTGAGGGTGAAGGTTTGTTCTCCGAGCTTGTGGGTTGGTTTCCCAATGTTTCAGGCTAGGTATGGGGGCAAATAACATGGATTTTGTTATTTGTTAACTAATATAGTTTATATTTTAATCTGTTTTACATTTTTTTAAGTGATGTTTAAGATTTATTAGCTTTTAACATTCCTAAACTGATAAACAAGCTGGAGACTAGCTCCTGATAAGAAAAGTTTGTTAGTACAAATTGGGGTCTGTCTTATCTCTTTTGTGAACCCTAAACAACCTTTCTCCTTACAATTTATTCCCCTTTAAACCCCATTTTAATAAACATGTATGCTATTATCCTATCCAATTAACTTTCCACTTTCAGATTTTTTTTTTAATATTAACTATAAAAGGCGATGTAAGCTAAAGATCGGGTTTCCCTCTTTGAATGAGGAATCCCTTTTGTCTGAATATTCTGATAAATTGCAATAAAATGATCTTCCTGTCTCGGTTTCTCTCATTGGAAAATATGCCAAGGCAGGGGTGGGTTGCTGCCGGCATTACTGCCGGTTTGGTGCATGTGCAATTTTGCACTATTGAAAGGTAATTCTTAATGTTTTATTTTCAGCATACTAGCTTCCCAATTTTTAAACATTTTAAAAATAGAAATTAATGGGAGTAGATCCCCTTCTGGAAATGTTTGGCACCCCGATCTGCCTTGTTGGGGCCCCTAATTGTATCTTAAGGTTTTATTTGTTGCAGGCATCTATTATGTTTTAGCAAAATAAATTCCTAAGTTACTTTTCCAGGTTCATCAAACCTGGAGATGTATAGGCTGCCTGTGCTTCTCTCCAAATCTTGGGTGCATCCTTCCAAAGATTTTGACTGCATTACCATTTTACTTGGTTTATTTTATGTATATACTTTCTATTGGGAAATACTAAGGGCGGGTAACAAAACTTACTTTTTAACATGATCAAAATTCATTAAATTATTGGAAACAATGGTAAACATCTTAACTATTTAATTACTTTACATTCAACAACCTTTAGATTGAAATGAAAATAAAACAAGTTTTGTTATTTTGGGAGTATGATCTTTATGCCACTCAGCTAATATAATCACCATAATCTATCTCAAAAAAGGTTATGAAGTTTTGATTTAAATGTACTTCCTCAGTTCCACCTGAACTTGAGATCTTTAGTCATCTCTATGTATGCCACATGGTGGTGCTTTTCTTGCTGCCTTGAGGGAAACATGCTCAGGGAACTGGCTAAGTTTCTTGGAGAGAGAGTAGCCTTCCCTCTGCTCTAAAGATATATGTATGTAAGGACTAGATTTCATTTCTCCCTTTTTGATACTTCTCTAGAAGGAATCTAGAAGTTAACTGCAACTTCGTGCAATAAGCCAGAGCAAATAGTTATACATCAACTAACTGAAAACTGAAGTTGTATGTCTTGTCACTACTTTTTTAGCTTTTTGCTAGATTATATAGCTAACATTATCTATTAGGCTTCTTAGGTTAGCATGGTGAAGTACAACTCCCTTAGTCAGCATCATGGGAGCTGAGCCACTTCTGGAAAAGGCAAGGTTGAGGAAGGCTGCACTAAAGCTGCAACCGGGTTGACTGAATTCAACAGGACCTTCCTTTCTAGTTTCACTTGTTGCACAGCTACAAGTTCCCTCTTGCACAGCTCTCAAAAGTTGTTGCCACCTACATTGCCTATAAGTCACTTCAGCTAGCATACTGTAATGTAACTTTAATTCTGTTGGTTACACACGGAAGGTGCTACAAACTCCTTATGGTTTTTGTATTTTTTCCTGTTTTCCTTGTTCAGTCCCAATACCATAGCAGTTACCCTCACTGGACTTAAAAAAATAGCCCACTGTTATTCCAGTAAGGTATCCATTTCTTGCCTTCTTTATTTACTGGATGCTCTTGGCAGTATACATTCCCTTTTTTTTAACCATATTGAGTCCTATTTCTTGTACTTGGATCTTTTCTATTCTTGGTCAGAATATGCCTTCCATCACATGTCTACCCTACATGGTGTGATACTCTGATTTCCAATTTGTTTATTATGTTCTGGTCATGGTTTCCCAAATAAGTAACTATTGTCTGGAATCTCTCATTGCTCTAATTGCCTTAAATCTATTTTTGTTATGATTGCTTACAGTATGTAACAATCTGTATAGATATCATCTGTATAGATATCATCTGTCTCAAAACTAATTGGGAAATCATTGTTTTGAGAACACAGATTTGCTCAGAAACTTTGGAGGCAGTGATGATAATTCAGATACACGGACAATCCACATGCGATCATTCCTATCCTGATTGTTTCTCATCCATCTGCCAATAGAAAGTTTCCAACAGTCAGAAAAACCATTTCATTAGAAACCCAGGAGTATGATTTTGATTCCAGTTCAATGTATCCAATTGTTAAGGTTTTCCTAGGATAGGGTGCCTTTGGAGAGATTTGGCTGAAAGTTTAGAAGGATAAAGGAGAGCAGCAGCATTGTCAAGAATGAAGCATGAGCTAGAAATGAGCAATTCCATCTAAGGTGGTTATGCCTGCTTTATCCCTTACCTGCCAAAGAAACCAAATGTTGCCTAATTTAGAAAGAACGCTTGCATATATTTTGCAAGCAAGAGCAGCTTGAGACAATAATTAAAAAGTCAACACGTGTGATTTAATCAGTTTAAATTCTAATTGCAATTCTGTGCTTTTATAACAAGAAATGGTGATTATTATGAGATATTATCTGTGCTTCACTGATATCACACTGAGCCATTGAATTTTAGTAGACTCTAGGTTTTAGGAACCTGGAAGAGGAACAAGCTATTTAATGCCAGCTGTTGTGGCCACATAGACCATTGCAACCAGACTGGTTCTTGTTCTTGTGGTATGGTGTGCTTTGATTTGTTCCTTACTTGACTTCTTAGAAACCCTAACCTTTGTCTGAGTCTAGGAACATTGTAGTGTTCTATGTTCTGGACTGGACTTAGTCTGGAACTTGGTTTGTTTTGGTCCCTGGATGTGACTAGGCCTTTGCCTAACAATTTCACTGTGAAACCCTCTTGTACTATAGACCTTGGATCTTTTGGCTATTCATAATCAAATAATCAAATGCTACTCTTATGTCAACTTCATTCACAAGAATTCTTCAGGGTCCCATATATTCCACAGGCAACTCTTAGAAAAAGTTCCTTCCCCCCCCCCCCTATTTGATAACTCAGACTGGTGAAGCCCATTATAAGAATTACTTCATGTGTGAGCAAATTTTTTACACTGTAGTCATTTTGTAGTTACAAACAAAACTTTTGTTAAAAAGTCCCATGTGTCCCTTTATCTAAAATGATGTTTATTCTTGTTTTATAGTCTGACAGCTCTGAAGTCTTCAGTATGTACATAACAAATTGTAGGACATAACACCATGTGCAAAAGGGACTTCTTTGGAAGTGAAGTGGGTGGATGTGCTTGACTCTCAGGGGCAGTGGTTGTCTTCTGCTTGTAAAGCACAGTATGAGTCCTAAGTTAAATGTGATAAGTGAACATATTAATATGTATGAAGGTGAATTGTACTAGCGTTAATGCAGATTTCATTGTTAATAGTAAGGAAATAAGCACTTGACTCTTCTTCCTATTTAGTGTTAAATACCAGGCTAAAGATAGATTATGTCTACTTAGCAATTCAACTTCCTTCTAAGAGAAGTTTAAAACTGAATGTGTATGTTATATAGCAAACATTCCACATGCATATTGTAAGATGTTTATTTTGCATCAGGAGGACAGTTTTTATGTACCGTTATTATTATTAGAAATCAGATTTTTGCCAAGCTTTAGAGAGACTAATCCTGGCCCAGTTAAAGAAAATTACATGATGCACAATATTTTTATGGGTATGCAGGGGTTTCATGATATTTCAAGAGGAAAAAAGAAACTACCTGGAAGTATAGGTAATCCTTGACTTATGACCATAATTGGGGCCAGGATTTCTATTCTTAATTGATGAGGTTAAGTGAGTCGTGCCCAATTTTATGATGTTTTTTCATGGTCATTAAGTGAATTTGGCTTCTCCCATTGACTTTTTTGTCAGAAGGCCTCTGGAAAGGTTGCAAATTATAATTATGTGACCATGGAAAGCTGCAACTATCACAAATACAAGTTGAGTGCCAAGCACCCAACTTTTGATCCCAGGATTATGGGGAAGCTGTGCTAGTCATAAGTGCAAGGATTTCTCTTAAATGTTTTTTTTTCCTGGCACTCTTGTAACTTTGAACAGTCGCTAAACAAATGGTTGTAAGTTGAGGATTGCCATTAAGGCAAAGTTACAGCTCTTGAACAATAGGCAGACTTGCTCTTGCAAATGTAAACTAAGCAGTAAATTTCCCCAGTGTCCCAAATTCCATGCATCTTTGTACATGTAAAAATTAAAAACCATTTCAGAGAGAGAAATGAGTAGAATTATGTATGAGGATTTCCTATCATGTTTCCCTGAAACTAAAATAAGGTCTTATTTTCTTTTGACCCCCAAAATAAGACCAATTGCTTATTTTATTATTAGTTCTTATTATTTTTGAGGTGCAGGAGGCAGCCAATGTGATCACCTCATGGCTGCTGCTGTGTTGCAATATTTTCTGGGAGGGCTTATTTTTTTTGGGAGGGTTTGTTTTCAGGGAAACAGGGTAGCAGAACCAAGAGTGTGAAGGAATTCATCCATTTGATGTGTCCTAGAGTTGATAGGTGTGATTTAGTTAATAGTTTTTCTTTAGTGGTTCTTATGCTTTCCCCAGCTATTGCCCACCTGAAAGGAAGGCAAAGATTGCAGCTCTTAAGTTTTGCCCCCTCAGAATGTTCAGCAGCAACATTTTTGTACACATATGGAATGAGTCCCAGCTCAACAATCCCTACATTACCAAAGAGATTCTGTTCCTTTTTGATTATCAGTCATATACATGCTATTCCAAACCTTGTAACTTTAAATTAATAAACTGGACCAGGCCCCAAAAAAGAATTCTCTCTCTTTTTTAGACACAGTTTCCATATTTTGTAGGATCTACTGAAGTATTTCCATCAGCCAGGAAAAAAAACATGGTTCCATGATCCAAAGCATGTTTTTTTTATAACCTGACTGTTTCAACAGTTAAATTAGATAGTTTCACATACACCAGTACACCAGTTACATACACCAGTACACCAAGCAATAAACTTGGTTTAATAGTGATCAGAGATAGTATGTTTATGGAAATAATGTTATATGTAGAGAATTATGATCCGTATGCCCTTTTCTTTGTGCTGGAAATTGAGAACATTGGTCAACTAAGTTGGATTCTTTGGTTGCTTTTCCACCTTTTTGAAGGTCATTTTGGCATGGAGAGGAAGAGGCCATCTGTGGCCTCCATTCTGCTGTTTAGCACTACTTTATGGATTTTGGATAAATTAATTTAGAAGGTCTCTCATTTCCTTCCATAATACCAGAAGCTTTAGATTACTTTTGGTTGACCAGAAACTTGTTATGTTCTGATAGGGAGTAGAAAGGCAGAGCATATCTTGCAAAATGTATCTCTAATTCTTGTTTCTCAAATTAGATTTACTATATTAACAGAAAAATAAACACAAAAGAAGATTAACCAGAAAGATACGTATCTCTTCACATAACCATAGCTTTTTCCAGTAAATAAACTCTGCCCCCCCTCCATCTTTTCCCATTAGTAGAAGCTCAATTTCTGGTTTATAAATTTAATAGGCGCAACACATTTCCAGTATCAGCATATTTGCAGATTTAGGACCAAACAAAATATTTTCCCTCCACTGACTATCCTTCCAGCATTCTCTCATTAACTTCATAATAGAAACAAGCTGAAAATTCTTTATATCTTCATCATAGGACAGATCGTATCAGTATACATGGTGAGCAACTGGAGGCTGAAGTTATACATTGGACATACTACTGAAACTGAGAAAGAGAGAAGTCTGAACAGTTTCTCCAGAATTCCTAAAAAGTTGCATGCTATGGGAAAGCTCCCCTATTGCCATGCTGTTTTATTACATATCAGGCCAGTTAGCATCTGCATATGGAAGAGAGAAGGTGTTTCCTAAGCTTGTTTTTGCAGCTAAATATCTTGACCTGGCTTTGTAACTGCAACCCTATCCTTTGTATCATTTATCAGTGTCAAAGTCAAGGGCTTAGTTCTTAGTTGGGAAAATGCAGTTGTGTTTCACGGAAAATGTTATAATGCTTTTGAAGAAAGCGACAAAATCTACTGACCAAAAGAATCACATATTCACAGCAATATTTTCTCGTCTGATCTTCCAGATAACACCCCTTCAATGACAAGCCAAACTCTTCTATATTTATGTCGTCATTTCTCAGCAGGGCTGATGAGAAGGTCATGGATCTTGGCAACAAAGTGCTTGCACTTCCTAGGAAATTAATCTGTACTGGAACTGAGAACCACAATCAGCAGAGTAAAACCACACAGCAGTCTATGGGTTTGTTAGTTTACCACAGCTCAAAACATAAAGATTAGTTTTAATAACTTTGCCTTTTGGGTCAAATATTTGAATTCTGCATTCTGGAGATTGTGAGAGTGAAGACTCCTTAACTAACAGACCTCAAATATGTTTTCAAAGCCAGTTTTTCTACTGGGACTATCATTTTTACATACTTTATTTTTAACCTACACTAGGTGTCCAAGGGTGGGAGACTAATTCAAGATAAAATGCATGTTCGGTCTGTAGAAGGCCCCAGATTGAACCTCTGAATGTCAACAAAAGCATTTAAAAGGCTGTTTGTTGTGTTCTAGAAGAGAATCTACTTTAGTGTCATCTGTACTAGGAAAAATGGCCTGCATTAGTGTCAGGGATTCATGTTTAGGTATAAAATAATTGGATTCAGCCAATCTCATATAAGGGAGGAGGCGAAAGGGTTTCCAGATTCATTTACATAGGTGAAAGGTTGAAATGCTGCTTTCATTCAACTCAGTAGTCTCTCCATTGTAGTAATGGGGACTTGTCCCAAACCCCGTTCTAAGAACGCCAATGCATCTTTTTGCCAGTAAAATTTCTAATGAGCCCCAGGATCATAAAGATGGTTTGTCTGTTTAGCTCTGAAATCTCTACTTGCTGAATAACAGTTCTTTGCTTTAGTTTAATAATGGTTTGAAATTACAACAGCTTAAGTTTATGACTTAAGACTAGACCTCCTACTTACAACTGTTGCAATGTCCCCACAGTGACATGAGCAACATTCTGGTGTATGTATTTAGAATGGTTGCAGCATTCCAGGGTCATGGGATTGCCCTTTGTGAACTTCACAGGGGGCTTCTGACAGACATAGACAATAGGGGGGGGGGGAAGCTGGATTTCTTTAATGACCATGTGATTTACTTAACTACACTGATTCACTTAAAGGCTGTGGCAAGAAGTCATAAAATGTGTATGATTCACTTAACAACTATATTGCTTAACAACTGAGGTTATGGTCCTAATTGTGGAAAAATTGTGGTGGTGGTGGGAGGACCACCTGTATCTTATTTCAGTGCTTGATTTGCTCTTCTTTTCTGCTGTTGCTGACTCATGAACACATTCCTGCCAGTTGGAACCTGAAACAGAGAATCTTAAAAAGGTCACCGGCCTTATTATGTAGTATAAGCAATCTCTCTCTGTCTCTGCCTGCCTGCCTGCCTGCCTGTCTCTCTCAAAAGGGAGCCCATGTTTTTTTGGAGAGCAAGCCATAATAGCGGTCTGATTTATGCCACCTTATGGAATATATGTTTGGGAAATGATACTATAAAAAAGACACTTTCCAGCAGAGAAGGGCACCAACCTATCTTTATATTTCATCTAACACAGAATGCAGCAATCAGATTAATAGCTTAACACATTTAATATAGAAGAAAACACACGTAGCTCAGGGTTGAATCATAGAGGCCTTGGTGCTCTTGCGACCGGTCCTAAAGGCGAGGACTTAGCACTGGCCTTAGCTCTTAACTTGCACATTTTTAATCCCTAACTAGGTAACCTCATTAGTGCTTATGAATGGGGGGTTGCCCCTTGTTTTTACATAGTTGCTTGCCCTGCCAGTTTGTGTGCGTGGATTAGAATAGTTTTTTCCTTGATAGTTCCTTGATTAGGTTATTGTTTTCTGCTAGATTCCTTAGTATTAATCTTTGCTTATCTGGGTGTTTGTTGATTGAGGGGATGTCATACCTACATATAATTTTATCTTCTGCTGCTTTTAGATCTTTGATTTTCTAGCTGCACTGTAGTAGATAATTGATGGAAAATCTGCTCTTCTCTATGAGATATGCAAGATTTTTGTAAGATCTTTGTCTATGTTGCAAGTCAGGGTGCCTGGTTACACACCATTTTAAAAAAGATGACAAAAAGCTAAGAAAGAAACAGAAAAGATCAGAACACATCTCCTTTAGTAGCAAACATTATATGTATAGGTTTTTTTTTTTTGCTGGGGAGGGGGGAACAGCCTTTAAATCAGTGTTGACTCCTATTGTCTGGACTAATGTAATAGTGTGTTTAGATGACCTTTGGGGCTGAGGGGAAGAGATGCTGCCTAGGAAACAATCAAAGAAGAGAGGCGGAAAGGATCCACCGTAATGGATAAAGCAGATAAACATGGTGGCAGGAAGCTTGTACTGTCAGACTTGCTAGATTCTGTTAATGTAGCTTTACAATAAAATAAAATTAGTTTATCTAGCTGTGTTTTCTATCTGGTTGACTTGATAAGGTTAACAACTGCCCTGGCAATTTTATTGGCAATGATTTTTCAGAAGTGGATTACCATTGCTTCCCCCCTAGGACTGAGAGAGAGTAACTAGCTCAAAGTCATCCAGCTGGCATAGTATAGCAAGTTAACTCTGCTCACTGCCAGTTTGATCCTGACTGGCTCAAGGTTTACTCAGACTTCTATCCTTCTGAGTTTGGTAAAAAGGGGATCCAGATTGTTGCGGGCAATATGCTGACTCTGTAAACTGCTTGGAAAATATAAAGCATTATGAAGCAATATATAAGTCTAACTGCTATTGCTTTTGCTATTAGAAGCTGAAGCTTCTTGCCAATCATGGCAGGAACTGATAATAAAACCCAAAATGTACATGATCAACTTGAAGTCAACAAGCCTGGGGTGGCAGATAATCTAAGACTGAAGCAGGGCCAGTACTACTGTGACTATTGTGTACTGATTTTCATGCATACTTCCTTTAAAAATGGGAAACTGATAAAAATAACAGAAGATTGGAAAAATGAGGAACTAATTGTACTCAGATTTGATTGAGACCTGAATGAATCTACATAGTTTTTCAAGAGCCCTGAAAACGAAAAATGTTTTATGCACATATTTTTCCACACTTTTTGTGATCATCAGATCTATTTTCAGTTGAAAATCTGTTGACAAGATTTCTATTTTTATGAGTTGAATAGTGTATAAATTACATGTGTAGCTGGTGTTCCTTTAAAATGATTATATGAAAAATCCCTAAATGGGTAGATACATGCATTTGTTGATTTCTGAATTTTGTTTCTTTGCAGTTAAAATTATTGGAAGAAAAATGCTGTTATTTGTTTTCATGTCACCAACATTTTCAACTCATGGCTGCCACTATAGCCATCAATTTCAAGCAGAAGAATTAAAACATCAAGTCATGTTGAAGATGGTGCTTATTTGGAATTGAGAAAATAGCGATATTCATTCTCATTATGTTCCAGCACTTATTTACTCAGGTTGTAATGAAAAGAAAATAAAGTTTAACTTCTACTGAAATCAACAACACTTTAGAGGTAAAAGGCTTTTAATTGACCAGAAATATGGGAATATCATATTTTAAAACTTCTTGGGCTTTGTCACACTTGTATTGTTTGATTACTTTGCAATTAGAGCAAAATTTAAGTAGCAAAATGAAGTTGCATTTCCTTTCCTTTGTTTGTCCATCTATTTGCGTAATGCTAGCATGTTCCCAATACAGGATACAATTAAATGGGTCAATAAATTGTAGTAATAAATGTCTTCTTTTTAGAATATCCAGCAGTGGCTTAGAAAGCAAACATTTAGTATTTTTAGTGCTTTTCATTCATTTCCACCATGTGGAGCTTCCGGGCTAATGGTCACTGAATGAATCACAATGTGATTGATCAAGCATTTCACTTGTGAAGCTGGATCTTTTCTGGCTTGGAATAGCTGGCAGGACTTTGCTTGTTCCCAGAGGCTCAGTTGATTGCAGTGATAAGAATGAGAATGGAAAGTAAATCTGGGAAAGCCCTCCTTTGGTGGACTTGGTAGCAAACTTTGGTGGCAAAACAGATGTGTCAGTTCTCAGTGAATTTAAGGACAGTAATTTCATCTCTCTGGCACCTTGAGGAACGTGGTTGGTTGATAGCTGATCTGAAAGAAAGTGCAAAGGGAGACATCAGAAACAAATAATAGATAATACAGGCTGTGTAAAATGAAGTGAATAACGTTGAAGGCAAGAAAAAGCTAGTTTTTTTTGTTTTTTTTTACTAAATACATGTAACAATCTTAGCTGCATCACTTGCAACACAGAATCACAAGTTGGAGGAACCTATTTAGGCCACCAAATCCAACCAACAAATTAAAGCCCCTTCATGACACTTCTGCTTTAATGCAACTAAAGCAGCCAATCCGCTTATTAGATAAGTGGTTCCCATATTCTTATCTGCAAGAATACTGCCTATTACAAACAGGTAGACCTCGACTTAGCACTGTTGGTTTAGTGACCATTCAAAGTTACAACGGCACTGAAAATGTGACTTATGGCCATTTCTCACACTTAATGACCATTTCAGCATCCATGTGATCAAAATACAGATGCTTGGCAATTGACTCATATTGATGATGACGGTTGCAGTGTCCTGAGGTCATATGATCACTTTTTGTGACTTTCTGACAAGCAAAGTCAATGAGGAAGTCAGCTTCACTTAACAACCGTGTTACTAATGTAACAACTGCAGTGATTCACTTAATTGTGGCACAACAGGTCACACAATTTTACTATAGTTACCGTGTACTTGCAGTCATGTAAAAAAATTTGGGGACTTGGCAACCAGTATGTATTTACAATGGTTGCAGTGTCTTGGGGGCTCACATGGTCACCATTTGTGACCTTCCCAGCTGGTTTCTGACAAGCAACATCAATAGGTAAAACTGGATTCATTTAATGACTGTGATTCACTTAACAACTTTGTTGATTTGCTTAACTTCTGCAGCAAAAAGATCATAAAATTGCTGTAATTCATGATAGAATAGAATAGAATTCTTTATTGGCCAAGTGTGATTGGACACACACGGAATTTGCCTCCGGTGCTAAGTTTACAGTGTATATATAAACAGCAAGTAATAGGTCATAGGTCATATTGAATACCCATTTAGTGATGGAAATTTTGGTGCTAACTATGGTCATGTTGAGAGTTACCTCTGTCTTTCTGTTTTGATACTCTTGCTGGAAGATGCAGTATCTTAATTATATCTTCCTAAAACGTAATGCAATAAATGTACCTTAACTGTAGCCTCATCTTCCATGTCACAACACTATCCAAAGAATCTAATTATTAAATTTTTAAAAGCATGCAGTGTTTACAGGCACTATAATGTTATGGTATCTGGGAATTGTCTCAGGTCAATAGGAAAAGACAGGTCCCCCTATATGGATTGGTGAAGAAAGTGGTTTCCTAGTAAGCTTCTATAGCATCTGTGTTCTGTGAGGGCAAGGAGGAAGGTATTCTGACCTTTTCCCATGCTTATTTTTGATCTACCATATAATTTTGACTTGGACGTTCTTGCAGTCTTAAGTGCTGTTGCCTATTTTTAGGGATCATACTATGCAGAGCCCATGAAATGGTTATGCTTGGACATTTATCTATAATTTTATCCTGGTTGCCTATTGATTGTATGCTGTTGTTTGGATATATATAAATTAAACGCTAATGAGAGGGGCATACCTATAAATGAGATAAATAAATGCCCCCATCAACCGAGCACATGCAAAATTACATTTTTTTTTTTGCTGAAATGGCAAAGGAATAAATAACTTCATTTATTTTCCACAACTGTACTCTTAAAAACTGCAGATCCCTTCATTGTTCTTATCTATGTCAATGGCATTAACTGCATGTTATTATATAAATAGCAGTAACAGCAAATGTGGGCAATGTTAGGAATATAATATAAAGCATAAACGTTGTTGCAAGGAATACGGATTAAGTTTGTAAGATTTATATATTGTCCTACTCAAAGGGAAGAATTTTAGGAATATAATTCTAAAGCTTGGGTTGGCAATATATAAATCATATAGCAATGCTGTATCTTTTTCTTTAAATCATATTGTAAAATGTGATTGGTTGCTGTTTTCCTCAATCGGCCCTAAGAAGGAGCCAGAATGACCGTTAGCTCTCTGTTTTGTTAGATGCTGGGCTGATAGGACCTGAGTGTTTTTGGAAGCTGGCTGTTAGAAAGTGCCATGAGCTATTGTAAGTTTTGCAACTCCTAGCAAACTTTGAGTACTGGACTGTTTGTATGTTTATGGACTATGTTATTTGGGTTATCCCTTAACTGAAAGACATTGATGACTGACTGTCTTATCCGTGTATGACTTGGCCTGTTTGATGGACTCTGATACCTCTATTTCCACGAAAGTAAAAGCTTATTTAAACTGCAGTGTCTCTGTATGCTGGTTTGTGTGTGCTCCAATACAACTCTCACAACGCTTCTCTGAACGTACTCGCTCTCCCAACGGGGAGCTTACCTAATAGGCAGAGTAAAAAGGACAATTTTAATTTCATGATCTTTGATACAAACTTTCAAATAAAATCACTCTGAAGATACCGTATTTTATTCAGCATCTATGTAGGCTTTCCTTGAAAGGGAGTGAGAAAGTTTAAAGAATTATTATTTTGTTATCTCTCTAACTGATAATCAACTGAGATCGGAAGCTGAGCATTATGACCCTCAACTTCAAATTCTGTTAAATTCAGTTCCTCTGAACTAAGAAAGGAAGGTAAGGATAAGATAAATAAACAATAATAAAAGTTGATGATCTAGTCTTTTAGTAAAAAAGAAACTGGAGGTATTAAAAAAATTATGCTGCCAGTAGTTTCTTCTATCATAGAATCAAAGCTGCAAAAAGTGAAGAGGAATAGGGGAATGTTTAATTAATCAAACTTCATGATTTGTAGTTTTAATATTAATAATCAGAATTTATACAGCGAGATTATTAGGTATACTTCACATTGGATATTTTAGAGCCAAGGTGGCGCAGTGGTTAAATGCAGCACTGCAGGCTACTGCTAGATCAGCAGGTCAGCGGTTCAAATCTCACCGGCTCAGGGTTGACTCAGCCTTCCATCCTTCCGAGGTGGGTAAAATGAGGACCCAGATTGTTGGGGGCAATATGCTGACTCTCTGTAAACCGCTTAGAGAGGCCTGAAAGGCCTATGAAGCGGTATATAAGTCTACTGCTATTGCTATTGCTATTATTGTAGGTTTATTATTGAAATGTCTTAGATATTTATTATTTTTATGTCATTAATTATAATTATACTCTGCTGTATATTTAAAATATAATGGCTTTTTATAAAATGTTGTTTTGTAAAATGGCTAGGACAGTAGTTCTTAAACTGGGGAGTAGTTATCCTGATGGGGGTAATTTGAGCATATTCTGGGTGTAACAGAGAAATTTTTAATATTTATTTATAACCTGAGGATCCAGATTGGAACTGCCATTTCAAAACCCCTTGGTAAAACAACAGTATTTATGGGAGGGGTGGCGCAGAGGGGAGGAAAGGAGCTAACAATATTATTTGAAATGGGAGAGAAGAGAAATAATTTCAGAACCACTGTTGTAGAATATGCACAAAGGGCATAATGTATATTGCAACAGTCTCCGCAGAGCTTTCACTCAGAGCTGTGTATGAATGATAAGCTATTGGTAGCTGATATAAATGATGTAAACAAAAGCAAAGGGCAGGTAATGGATAAAATAGTTGACAACACCTTGAAAAATCCAAGAACAAATAATTGAAAAAGAGGCTGACAAGAGTCACTGCTATCTAACAACATATTATCAGTAGAGATATAGGTTTACAAGAATTTTTTAAAAAAATTGACGAAATGACTGGGTCAGAGTCAGAAGTATTAGACTGACCCAGATTGGATCCTGCAGAGTCAGAAGAGACTGAATCAACAACAATAATTTGCTGCACAAATCTTTGTACCCTGTACTCCTCTTGAAAGTATATAATGATAGACTTGAGATGGTCATTTACTGCAAGTGATAAATGCAGAAGACCTGTTCTGTCTTCAGACCGTTTTCTAATAGTCAAAAATATATATGCAGATATAATATTTTGTATCATCTATATCCTATATTTTTTGCATTAAGGGAAAACTTAGAAGCCTTAAAAAGAAAATACCTTGTATCATTGCTCTTACCTTTTTGATCACTGTGTTTTATTATGGGGGCCAAGTTGTTCCTTACAGTGGTTAGGTCTTTTACTCTGGGAAGATCTAAAGTGGTATGCTGAAAGTTTTTCCCTAAAAAAGGAAAAGGAAGTACAGTAAGTATTATGCACACATACACACACTTAAATAAGTTTCCTTCAAAAGAATGGGACTGAGAAGAGATTGGAGGATCTGTGTTCATTCTCTATTTCCACAGAGTATATGATTAGTGCAAAATATGATTACCCTGCATAAAGAATATATACTTAATAAAGGCTGGGACAAAACATTACTTTCCTAGCAGTTGCAAAGGTTTATTTAATCCTGCCTTTAATTCTTAGATCAGTAAAATACAGGGCTGGTATCAGAAGCTGAAATTACTGGGTACGTCCCAAATATAGCTTTTGTTTTTGTTTTAAATTAATAATTCATGTTGTATTCCATACAAACTGAAGAATTATATGGACAATAAAATAATCTGTACAACAAAAGATCTGAGAAAATCTGAGAAAATTGTTAAACTTTCTGGCTTGGAATTATAGGGAGACCTTGAGTTATGGCCGCAATTGGGCCCAAAATTTATGTTGCTGAGTGAAACATTTGTTAAGTGAGTTTTGGCCCATTTCATAACTTTATTTTGCCACGGAAAAGTTTGCCTACTTCTTTTCAAATAAACCTAAGCGTCCTCTTTCTTATTAACGGACATAAATGAGTTTATCTGAATTTCATGTAAAACCAACCTGTTCTCATTTTAATTCTATTGTGAGAGCATAAAAGAGATGGTTAATTCATATATACTATTAACCTATACTGTAATTTATTTAATTCAATGTGTTCTGTAGTTGGACTTGTTGTTTACAAATTTATAATTTATAAACCAATATAATGATTGTTATTGAATAAACCATATTTTCTTGGTGGCAGTGCATTGTGCGGGCAAGTATATGTGCTTTTAAGGACCAAAATGGTCGATAGAAGATCTACTGCATAAGCCCCTTTGGAAACTGAGTTCATTCCTATTTCTTAAGGGAAGAATCACTGTTCAGCATAAAAGATTTGGACATTTCAATCTGGAAACTGCTATCTATTAAAAAGGTAAAGGTTCCCCCTGCCATATGTGCTAGTCGTTACCAACTTTAGGGAGTGGTGGGTGCTCATCTCCATTTCAAAGCTGAAGAGCCAGCACTGTCCGAAGACATCTCTGTGGTCATGTGCCAAAGGTGCATGGAACACTGTTACCTTCCCACCAAAGGTGGTTCCTATTTTTCTACTTGCATTTTTACATGATTTCGAACTGCTAGTTTGACAGAAGCTGGGACTAGTAGCAGGAGCTCACTCTGTTACACGGT
The DNA here is from genome assembly GCF_009769535.1 of Thamnophis elegans. Taxonomy (NCBI): domain Eukaryota; kingdom Metazoa; phylum Chordata; class Lepidosauria; order Squamata; family Natricidae; genus Thamnophis; species Thamnophis elegans. The sequence goes on along the minus strand of NC_045543.1, from coordinate 122,129,072 downwards.
GCTAGGGATTTGAACCACCAAACTGCTGATCTTTCTGATTGACAAGCTCAGCATATTAGCTGCTGAGCCACCGCATCTCTATATCTATTATGCTACAATTATTTTCAGCATACCCAGAATACATTTAGCTCAAACTAAATAAAAAGTGTGGGGGAAAAAATTACCTGGTGACAAATTAGGCAGATGGGGAGGACATACCACATGATGGGATCTGTTTGGGAACAATCCATCTATCAGTTTATTATCAGAAGGCACAGTCGTCCAGAGTCTATATGTGGGTGTTTGGTTTTTGACAATTTTCCAAGGACTGTCCAAAGCTTGTCGACTGGTTCTTTGACTTGACAAATCATGTTCACTTCTGCTTTTTTGAGACCAAGTTGCAAAGTCATTATCAATATTCATGCTGGAGATTGTAGTGTGAGAAGTTGTTAAAAAAGAATGACTCACAGTTATGGGTGGGAGACTTTGTGTTCTGATTGGTGGAAGGTCATTGCAATTTGGTGCATTGTTTTCTGAAATGAGGTACTTCTTGAAATCTACATTTTTTTTCTGAAAGTTAGTAGCTTTCATGTATTCCTTGGATGACCCATCAAAGCTGGAATCCATTATGCAATCAAATGTGGTGATAATTTCATCTACTTCTGAGGTCTCTTCTTTCTGGGATATGTCACTATTCTTCTCCTTCAAACTGACTTTCCAATCCCCTATTTTCTTTCTAGAGGAGAAGATTTGGTTTAGCATGCTGAATCTCCCTTCCTTCTTTGATAATTTATTGTTCTGGGAAGAAATGTGATGAAGTAGCTCAGGTCTTTAAAAAAAGAAAAGCAGATTGTATGAACATTGGTATGTTATTGTTAGGACCACAGATTAATATTTGGGATATATGTATGTATGTATGTATGTATGTATGTATGTAGCATTTGTGCTGATAAATAAATAAATAAATAAAGGGAGACTAGTATAGATCTATTTCAAGCTATTTAGCTCTCATATATATATGAGAATGTGAATATATATGAATATATATATATATGCTGGTCGTTATATTTGGGTCTTTTCCTGTGTAAGATTGAGATTGTCTGGGCAACGTTTCGGCGAGGTCACACTCGCCATCTTCAGGATGGTGTTTTTGGCTTAAAGCGTGGTCAGAGCTGCCATCTTTCTATAAATCTTGGTGGGGGTGTGTGGAGTGCTGGCTTTGTTTCAGAAAGTGGATTGATTGGATGTTTGGCTGTATCATGATTGGTAGATTGCTGTTGATTGGTGCTGGCTGTAGGTTGTTATTTTGTGTTGTAATGGCCTGGGTGGTGGGTGGGGCTTGTTTGTTTACCAGGGCTGGTTTCCAGATGTCTGGCAGGTGGGAGGCATCATCACGTTTATTCATGTTATGGGGGTGTTTCTCTATTTCGATAGCTTCCATAATTATTCTCTTGTTGAAGTGTTCTGTTTTGGACATTAACCTGGTTCCTTCAAAACTAATTTCATGTCCTGTAGCTTTAAGGTGCTGGAAAAGGGACGAAGTTTTTTTCTTTTTTTCTTTCTGCATTCTTGTGTTCTTGTGTTCTGCGATGCGTGCATTTATTCTCCTGTTCGTTTGTCCTATGTATGTTGCAGGGCAGATTTTGCATGGTATTTCGTAGATTCCTTGGATTTCTAGCTGGATTTTGTCTTTGAGGTTTCTTAAGATGTTGGCTATTTTTTGGTCAGTGTTGAAGGCAGTCTTGATATTGTGTTTGTGGAGAATTTTGCTGATTTTATCTGTGGTGCCTTTGATGTAAGGGAGGAGGACGATGACATCCTGTTCTGTGTCTCAGTTTTTGGGAGGAGTCTCCCTTTGGATTAGGTTGGTAATTGTTTTTCTTTGGAATCCTTTGGAGATTAATATGTTTGTGAGAGTGTGTAATTCAGTTTGCAGGTGGTCTTTGTCGGCTAGGCGTTTGGTTCTGGAGATGAGGGTCTTGGCTACAGAGTTGATCTGTGCAGGGTGGTGATGGGCTTATGCGTTTAAGTATCAGTTGGTGTGCGTTTTTTCTGGTAGATGGTGTGTCCTAGGGAGCCATTGGTTTTTTTGTAGATTAGGACATCTAGAAAGGGAAGTTGTTTGTTTGCTTCTATTTCCATAGTGAATTATATTTTGGGGTGTAGGCTGTTGAGATGTGTGAGGAAGTTGTCCAGTTTTTCTTTCCTTTGTGGCCAAATCATGAAAGTGTCATCAAAATATATATGCCAGAGTTTGGGTTTGTGTTCTGATTTATATAAGGTGTTAGTTTCAAAATGTTCCATGTATAAGTTTGCGATGACAGGTGAGAGGGGTGATCCCATGGGTGTTCCTTCTATGTGTGTTGTGTTTGTGGAGAATTTTGCTGATTTTATCTGTGGTGCCACAATATCAAGACAGCCTTTAGCACTGATCAAAAAATAGCCAACATCTTAAGAAACCCCAAGGACAAGATCCATCTAGAAAACCAAGGAGTATATGAAATAGCATGCAAAAACTGCCCAGCCACATACATTGGACAAACTAATAGAAGAATAAATGCATGCATCACAGAACACAAGAAAAGAAGAAAAAACCTCCTCCCTCTTCCAGCACCTTAAAGCAACAGGACATGAAATTGATTTGGAAAGAACCAAATTAAACTCCAAAACTGAACACTGAAGAGAATAATTATGGAAGCCATTAAAATAGAGAAACACCCCAACAACACGAATAAACATGTTGTGGGGACCTCCTGCTTACCAGACATCTGGAAACTAGCCCTAGTCAACAAATGAGTCCCAGCCACGAAAACCGACACCGGACCCAGAACAACACAGGACACAACCACCAATCACCCTCACTAGAGTCAAACCCAAATCCATCCCATAGACCAAATACAACCACCATCCAGAAGCCAAACCATGGTGGCATCACCAACTGCTGCACCCCCCTCCAACCCCCACACAAAGCAAACTGACACACACCATGAACACATGGCCAGACCGCAAACTGGGAGCCAAACCACAGCTATCTGCTCAGGACATTACATCACAGAACTCAGAAGGTTACAATGCAAAGGCTCAGGATGTTACAACGCAGCCAGCCCCCCAGGAGGTTGCAGCACAGGACTCAGGATATCACTACAATAAAGCTCAGGATGTCATCACACAGTCCATTACCCAGGTCGTTACAACACAAAAGAACAATAGGCACACAGCCAGTACCTCAGCCATACAGGATGTTACGAAACAGCTGACTAATCTGCAAACATCAACTCCATCAACTAATCAAGATGTTACAACAAAGCCAATCAATCTGCTTACAGCAACAAAGCCAGTACTCCCCCACACCAATATTTATAGAAAGACGACAGCTCCGATCATGCTTTGCTCGCACAAGCACGAAGCTGAAGGCACCAGCCTGAAGATGGCCAGTGGGACCTTGTCAAAACTTCGCCAAGATACTCTCAATCTTACACGGGAAAAGACCCGAATACACCAAGACCTGCATATATAGATAGATAGTTGGTTATAGTTTTATAGTCATAGTCATAGTCATAGTTATAGTTAGTTATAATTATATAATAATTACATGTACAGATAAAAGAAACACAACAGTTATGTAAAAGAAGTGAAATGTGTTACAAGTATGTTATGTTTGCATAAACAAAATACAAAGTTTTTTTTTAAAAAAGAAATGAAATGTCTTCTCTAGAGATTTGTGTCTGTATCAGAGTGGCATTCAGCAGGCTCTGACCAGTTCTGGAGAACCGGTAGCGGAAATATGGAGTAGTTCGAAGAACCGGCAAATGCCACCTATGAAAGGGTCCCGCCCCCATCTATTCTCTGCCTCCCGAGTCCCAGCTGATCAGGAGGAAATGGGGATTTTGCAGTATCCTTCCCTTGGAGTGGGTGGGAAAGGAGATTTTTACAGTATCCTTCCCCTAGCATGCCCACCAAGCCAAACCAACAGAACCGGTAATAATTTTTTTTGAATCCCACAACTGATGTGTGGGTGTGTGTATAATCACACACACATACACAGTATGAAGAGGGCACTACAAAATGTTTTTAAATCAATAAATGTCTTATAAAGTTTGTGATAATTAAATATACGTTTATACCACTTACTGTACAAAAGCATCTTGAAACACTTTTACAAAGTATAAAATAACTTATAGAAATAATATATTTTAAAAGACACCAGGAAAAAAGAGAGATAATCAAAAGCAGTAGCAAAATCAGAGGCAAATTTCTTTCATCTAATGTTCAGAAAATGTGGGCAAATAGGTTTTTCATGTAAAGAGAACCAGGAATTAACTCAATAGCTAAGAGGTTACCAGATGAAGATAAAACTCCACCAAGATAGCAAAAGGATATTATGATTCTGAATAAAGAATTACAACAACATTATAAATTGCATATTACCCATATAATGCTTGCAAGGGATTCTGGATTTAACTTTTTTTTTAAAAAAATAACCTCATTCTAAGTAATGTATTAAATAATTTAATTTAATTAATATTGTGTCTTTTCACTATAAGCTGAATACATACAGCAATGTTTCCTTCATTTTTTTTCTTCACAACATCTTTAATGTCAGTTGAAGTAAGAGAAAAGAACTGTTCCAAAGTCACTCTGTGAGTTCCCATGGCTGTAGATGAACATGAACAATCCAGCATTTAAGCTCAATTCCACACTGTTGAGCCTGTACAGTATTTTTGGGAAATGGCTTAAATGGGAGGAAGAAGGTGTGTTGGGTGCTGCCTTGAATTATTTGTGAAAACAATAAAAATGGGATACAAATTAAATAAATAAAATAAATTTCACTGTTGAATTAACAACCCAGAACATAATGCTGATTATATTTATCAACTGGAAGAAGACACATTTAACATTTAGAAAATTAGAGAAAATTAATGCATTTTTTTTTTCTTGGATGACTGTATATCCAAATTAGACTGCTTTCTTTCATTTGCACAAAATGACCAGAACATATACCAAGTGCATTGACTTTTAAAAGAACAATTACATTATTGTGGTGGATTTAATCTAAAACAGATTTCTTGTCCATTATAAAGTGAGTTATTAATCTCATTATGTTTAGCAAATGAAATCTGAACATTTGCTAATGTGGATATCATAGCTTTACAGAGAACTAGTTCTGAAAGAGCATAAAGGTAGATATTATTTTTAGCTGTGCCATTCAATTGCCAGTTAAATAAATTTTGCAAATCTTTTGAAGTCTTACTAAAAGCTGATAAATCTGTTTGATCAGGTACTACAAGGAAGAAAAATGTGTGTGTATGTGTGCATGTGTGTGTGTATACCAGCAAATATTGATACATTAAATTGCTTTTAATTCTTTAAAAAGTGCAGTCTTCCAAACTGCAATTTATTATTTTTGTTCTGAATCCAATTTAAAATGTGCATTAAACAGCTGTGAAATATAATGATCAACTGATGCTAGTTTCATATTCCTAGTTAGAGTTATTGACAGTATTTACTATAACAGGGTTATTGAAACTGTTCTGCAGAACTTTGATGTGGTTTTCTGAGAGAATAAGTGCTGCGGGTTTTTTTTTTTAGCACTAAAGCTTTTTTTAAAAAAACTAATAGGTCCTGTGATCTGAAAAAATTTGGATACCTCTGCTATATTATGCCTTGACACACAAAGCTGTAAAAAGTGGTGGCATCAATAGTGCAATACAGAATAGAAAAAGCAAACCAAGAAAGGTGATATTTAAAAAAGGATGTATAGTTTCCAACTTTCTGCAGAAAGTACTTAACAGAACCTCTTCCCAAGATATATCTGGAAGTTATAGAATTATTCTTGAGTTATAGCATTTTCCTTCTGAAAGGAGACTCTGAAAGAAAATTCATTTGGTTCCGGCAGTAAAATATTTTGGTATAGCTGTGATAGGTTAAGATATAGCCTGGGATAGTAAACTTTGAATACAGTAATAGGAAAACATTTAATATGAATAGATATTACATTGCATGGTAACTTGCAACAGTCCTCAATGAAAAGCATAATCAGTCATCTGATAAACTGTTCATATTCAGTAGTATGAATATATTCATATTCAGTAATATGTTCATATTCGGTAATATGACTATGAAACAGGGACGTGCAGTCAGGGCAGGCAGGGCCTCACCACTGTCATCATGTAAAGAAAAAAAATGTAAAAGGAAAAAGGCTGAGCTAGTTGCTGCCAGAGTCACAGTGGATGACTCTGTTTAGTGCTTAACTCTGTAAAAAAGCCTTTAAAAAAGTGTCCTCTACAGGGGGCGGCAGGAGAATGAGGTGCCTCATTTAGTCTGACTTTATGATTACTTGAGCAGAGCTAAACAAGGGTTAAAAGCTGAAAAATTCCTTATGTAGACGAGGCATGTGGTTCTCCAGCCTCCTGTAGAAGGCATTTTTTAGAGACTTTTTAGAGGCTCTGGGAGCAGCTAGCTCAGTCTGACTTCAGAGCTCATGCCTTTTTCCTTTTACATTTTTTTTCTTTTCATGATGGCAGGCAAGAGCAGAGTTGAAATCCTCTCTGAAACAGCTGGAAAAGGTGCGTGTGTGGGGAGGGAGGAGGAATTCAAAAAGTTTGATTGCATGCAGAGCCACGTTGCCTTTTCAAACACACACACACACACACACACACACACACACACACACACACAGACCCCTGGATAAAAGTATATAAGCCAGCTTCACTGATTACAAGTTTGAAAAGGCAAGTGGCTCCGCCTGCAATCAAAGGCTCCGATTGGAAGGCAGCAGGGGAATTGTGGGGAGTATGGCAGAGGAGCTGCTTTCAAGCCATTGGAAAATATATCCAATCCAATTTCTGTGTTTGTGTTTGTTTGAGAGTGAGTGAGTGAGAGAGGGATCCAACTTCTCTGTGTGCTTGTATCCGTTTGAGAGAGAGGGGAGGGAGGGAGAGAGGGAGGAAGGAGGGGGAGGGAGAAGAAAAAGAATGAAGGAAAACTTATTTCACAAAGGAAAAAATTGCTGTCACTTTAAATTGGAACTGAGCATGCCTGGCTGTGGAATTCTGGGAGTTGAAGTCCACAAGTCTAAAAAAATTTGAAACCCCTGTGTCAGTGCCTTACCAGCCATAAACCTCACCACACGTCACTGCTATGAAAAGAACCACAGGATTTGGGTATGGCTAGTCTAGAGAAAAGGAGGATAGAGGTGACATGATAGCAGTATTCCAGTATGTGAGGGGCTGCCACAAAGAAGAGCGGGTCAACTTATTTTCCAAAGCACCAGGACAAGAAATAATGAATAGAAACTAATCAAGAGGAGCAGTGACCCGGAATTAAGGAGAAACTTCCTAACAGTGAGGACAATTAACCAGTGGAACAGCTTTGCCTTCAGAAATTGTGGGAGCTTCATCACTGGAGGTTTTTAAGAAGAAACTGGACTGTCACTTGTCTGAAATGGTCTAGGGTCTCCTGCTTGTTCAGGAGTTGGACTAGAAGACTTCCAAGGTCCCTTCCAGATCTATCCCGAATTGAAAAAATTGAATCTGGTTTATTATAAGAGAAAGACTCTACCTGTTTGCTTGAGAGAGTAGTGCAATGCACGCTGTGTGTCCGCAATAGATGGCATATGATAGGGGTGTATTCTCATTGATATCTCTGGGGCTGCTTTCAACCCCCAGCTGTAGCAGAGTCTTAACACAGTCAGTTTTTCCTGCTGCTGCAGCCCAATGCAAAGGTGTCCTAATGAAAAAATAAATAAAGAAAAATCCACACAGTCGTGGGCACTTTAAAATTCAGATTTAGGTGAGACAATTGGTATTGTTTTCATAACATGCATGGTAGTTATCCTGTCGTGAGATTTTTTAAAAAGAGGGTTAATTGACCATGTAAAATCCAAGGGGATTAATATTAGCCCTTAGCAGATCAAGCTCCTACATGAGATTTAACTCATTCTTTCATTCTGCCATATCAGTTATTATATGTAACTTCTGACAGCTGTGATTAATTAACCTTTTCTTGATTTAAAGACAAAACAATCTGTCGCATTATTTCATATATTTACAGAGCCAGGGCTTAATTGTTTAAATGTTAAGAATCATTAAATTGAGATGATTAAATTCTTTCAAAGTTTGATCTTGGAGCATGTTATCAGTTCCTTTCAATGCACAGGCATGTCAGAGACAAATGGCAACAGTTTACCACAACTATAAAAAAGGTTTCCTTGGGAGCAGTGAGGTCAACATCTTTTTAACAATTGCATGTGAATTGTCTCATTATTTTTCTCTAATAGGCTCCATGTAGTTGTTCTGATTCAAAAAGAGTTAAATTACGTATTCTTTGAAACCTCAAGTTTAATACAACAACTTATGTTGAGAGGCTTTCCATTCTGATATAATCTGACACTGATCAGTAGGATTTTGCATTAGTATTAATATTTTGCCCATATTTGAACATTGAATTCCCAGTATGAACTGAATGTAAATTCTCAATCTGATTATTTAAATAAAAATATTTCCTTTACTGTATCATGGACTATTTGGGGCTTTCAATCCAAGTGAATGGCCAGGCATATATTAGCTTAGCATCTCAGTTTCCAAATGATTCATACTATATATTTGAACTTTTATTATTTTGAAAATAAAAAAAATTAAATCATCCTACATTGTGATATTGCAAGTATTCACCTTCCTCTTATATACATACATAAAATTCCCAATTTTTTTCCTGTAATTTTTCATTTAAAAACACAGAAATAAAATTCACTGTTGGTTTTAGTACCAACTTCAAGAGTGAATTTCTAAAATGAAAATGCTGGAACTGAAGATCACCTAGATAAATGCCCTTCTTTGCAGCATTTTTGCAGAAATTTTTTTGCAGCATTAATGACCTCTTTTCTTTGGGGAGAAAAATTGCACAAGAGGAAAAGCTAATACCCACAGGGAGTATGAATGGAGTGAAAATTTGATGGCAATAACCAGAGGTGAGTTGCTCCTGGTTTGGCCCGGTTCAGCTGAACTGGTAGTGGTATTTTGGCCTGTGGTGCAGAACCAGCAGTGACCTAGGCTGGCCACACCCCCAAACCGGTTCCCTGGTCTCCGCTGCCATTGCTGGCATGTTGTTTAGTAGTGCACAGTTCACTGTAAATTGTTCTGCGCATGCAAAACACAACCCACCTCTGGAGATAATTCCTTCCTTCTAACAAGCTCCTTTGTTCTCTTTTTCACATTACTTTTCTGTTCTATATTTTCTGACAACCAACAGGTTGCAGGAAAGGAAAACTTCCAATGTTTGAACTTAGCAGAGTTCTTGGAAAGGGGCTGCCAGTTGCTCATCACGTTTTAGACCAGGGCTGTCAAACTCCCGGTCTGTGGGCCTGATTCATCATGCACTGGCCATGCCTATGCCTGGTTTAGCAAAGGGGGAAAAAGTCCCAATACGTCATGTGATGCCACCTTGATGATATGAGTTTGACACCCCTGTTTTAGACCATGTTTACAAGTCCTTTCCATTCCCTGCAATCCCAGTATTGCAAGAGAAGCCTCCTGCTTTAACTGAGTTAATATGTCATGTATAATATGTGCATTCATTAAAACCATGTGACTATTTAGCTGAAGACAGACTAGAGGTCCCACTGACTAGTTGCTGTTTAACAAAGAAAAGACCAAGAGGAAACATTAGAACCCCCGTTGCATTCAAAAGCAATCAACCCTCTTTCAACCATGGGTTAGGCAAGCAAAGCTTTTCTCTTTGTTTTCACGGCCACCTGTCATCCACATCCAGTGCCTGCAGGTTGCATTCTGGGACTTTAGCCAGCTCACTAATAACATCACTGTATCCTGCTGCAGCTGCCACATGAATGCAAGTCTTCCCATTCTCATCATCGTAGTTTATTATTGATGGGCCTTGATGGTGGTTCAGGATAATAGAACAGAGGATCCGGTTTCCACTCTGAAAACCAATTATTCATATAGAGAATATGTTATTATCAACATTGCTAAGAACAAATTTTAGATCTACAGAAAGTGCACATATTGCTTTATTTATAAATGTTCTCTTAGGGCTTTCCAAACTGAATTATTACTCATCATGTTCTCGGTTTTTAATCAGCTCAATAATTTGTTTAATTTAAATCAGACTTCAACCGCAACCACATTACAGTGTTTCCCCAAAAATAAGTTTTCTTTTGACCCCCAAAATAAGGACTTGACCTTATTTTTGGAGAGGTCTTGTTATTTTGGGGCTTATTGTCTGGGGAGATCTTGTTTTCAGGGAAACAGGGTATTTTTCTAAAAATGCCTTTGGGTCCTGACATAATACCAGGGGAATATTACCTTGAAAATTGGCTTTTATAGATGGCAATGGTATCAGACATTTCTTTTTGTAGTGCTGGATCCTAATTTATTAATTACATTTTTTAAAAGATGGAGTTAGTGCCTTTGTTAGCTTCCCTAGGCCATCTGGAGCTCTAGTGTGCTAATATTTGCCTGACAACACCATGCAGTAATATAACTTCAGCCTTACCCAAGACCATGGCTGCAATTTGAATTGAATTGAATTGAATTTATTGAATTTCTATGCCGCCCTATTCCCAGAGGGACTCAGGGCGGCTCACAAACCAAGTCGGGGGGGGGGGGGGGGATACAGAGAGAAAATAAAAAGACACAGACAAAACAATACCACAATTTAAAAACAGTCAACAACCACACCATTTGAGCAGGGACAAGAACTCATCAGCCCCAGGCCTGTCGGAACAGCCAGGTTTTAAGGGCTTTGCGGAAAGCCTGGAGGGTGGTGAGGGTCCGAATCTCCACGGGGAGCTCGTTCCAGAGGGCCGGAGCAGCCACAGAGAAGGCCCTCCTCCGGGTGGTAGCCAATCGGCATTGGCCAGTGGATGGAATTCGCAGGAGGCCTAATCTGTGGGATCTAATCGGTCTGTTGGAGATAATTGGCAGCAGGCGGTCTCTCAGGTCCAATACCATGAAGGGCTTTATAAGTGATGACTAGCACCTTGAAGCGTATCCGAAGACCAATAGGCAGCCAGTGCAGCTCGCAGAGGATAGGTGTGACGTGGGTGTACCAAGGTGCACCCACGATCGCTCGCGCGGCTGCATTCTGGACAAGCTGAAGTCTCCGAATGCTCTTCAAGGGCTGACCCATGTAGAGCATGTTGCAGTAGTCCAGTCTTGAGGTCACAAGGGCACGAGTGACTGTTGCGAGAGCCTCCCGGTTCAGGTAGGGACGCAATTGGTGCACCAGGTAGGGACGCAATTGGTGCACCAATTTAGTTCTCAACTATAGTGGTTTTAAGCAAAGCTATGATTAGGTTCCCCTTTTTCTGTAACCACAAGCCAGCATTTTTACATTTCTTGAATTTAAACAGCCTTATAGCAAAGGAATTCTTACAAAGGTAAATTACCTTTTTTGCATGCTAAAGTTAGCTTTGAGGATATGAATATAACCCTAACCCTAACTTTTTTACATTTATTAAAAATATGTAATTATGTCTTGTTTTTCTACTGTACCCTACGGTGTCATTTTCACTGTGAGGAATATGAGACACAGCTGGATTAGTCATTTCATATGTTCCTCCCATAGATTTTGGTCAGGTTTCAGATTCTGCTATGAGTAGAATTATAGTTCTTTTTCGTTCCCCTTTCAAAATATGGAGACAAAAGAGACACTACATGCTTAGCAATTATTCCACACCTGAACTGCCCAGTGAAGGACTGTTTTAAAATCTTTGTCCACCAAAGTTGGATCTGATCCTTTATGCAGCAATGTCTGAACATGCTGAGGTTTATTGTGAAATGCAGCCCAGTGAAGCGATGTCATTCCCTGAAAATGGCAAAAAAATCGTTAGAGCTTTAGTTAACATATCCTTTTTGTAGACCAGTATTTCAATCTTGAAGATATGTGGACTTGAACTCCTGGGGAAGTCCACACATCTTTAAGCTGCCAAGGGTGAGAAATACTGCTTTGGAAGGTAGAATTGGTTATAAATTGAGAAACCAATGGCATCGACTACCAGCCAACTCACATGACCTTCAGCCAGGGTGACCTCGCCACCAGATGACCCTCACAGTTCACAGTTCTTTCAGAGAACTGAAACAAGACACTGGAGGTTTTTAAGAAGATGTTGGATAACCATTTGTCTGAAGTGGTATAGAGTTTCCTGCCTAGGCAAGGGGTTGGACTAGAAGACCTCCAAGGTACCTTCTAACTCTGTTATTCTATTCTATTCTATTCTATTTTCTATGACATTTCAACCAAAGTTCTGTTGATGATGTTACCTAGCCTGGTAATGAAATGTTCCAAATGAACAAGCTCAGAGAACAAACCACCACCATTTACCACCTGAGCTACAAATATTTTTCACATTTCTAATTGGTTATAAAGAAAAAGAGTTTTTCTTCTTAAGAATAAAATAGATGTATCCTAATAAGAATAAGATGCCTTGCACAGAAATTACTTTGTGAATTTTTCCCCCATTTTTCTATTCTTTTAAGTAGCTCTAATGGAGTAAGGATAAAAATATGCACAAGTAGACTTTCTCACACGTTCTGTAGTTACTCTAACTTAAGCACGCAATAGTTTTCACACTTTGGTTTCCACGTTTTCCTGCTTAAAAGTGGCAGGAAACACTTATCAGTTTTTAGCAATTGCAGTCAGAAGATTCTATTTTCTAGAAAAAGATGCATAATCTAAATGGTTGCTCTTTCCTCCTTCTCTCCCACTGCTCCATTTCTTTTGCTGTTGCTGCTGTCATTCATTTACCTATCAAATTCTGCTTAGGACAAACTGAAAGGCACACTGCAAACAGGGCAGCTTGCTAACTTTCTTTTTGCCTTTCATGATGTACTTCGGCCCAGAAAATAATACTCACCAGAATGCTAAATAGTATGAGTTGATTTTAGATCTTTTAGCATGAATCACTATCACGGGGACCACACTTTAAAGTATATCCTAATTCTACATTATGGAATACATTTGGGTTTAGATTTGATTGTTTACCTCATTATCCTGATGATTAATTTCACTCAGATCTGACTGCTGAAGCAAGACAGATAAAAGCCTATGGAGAACAAAACTATATTCAGTGCATTACAGGTAGTCCTCGACTTATTACCAACAAAGTTACAATGGTGCTGAAAAAAATAATTTGCAAACTGTCTTCACACTTAACAATCATCACAGTTCCCCACACTTATATGATCAAAATTTGGGTGACATGTATTATGGCATTTGCAACACCCTAAGGTTATGTGATTGCAGGGGTGGGTTTCTCGTTCCAACCGGTTCGGTTGGAACGGGGCCGGTGGCGTCCTCGTGCACGCGTGCGGTGCACGCATGCATACTAGCGTCTGTGCGATGCTCCAGCTGCTCCTGGAGGATCGCACAGGTGCTGTATGCATCCTGCGCATGTGTGGAAGCGCAGAACTCGTCAAAACTGGGTAAGGAGCGCGGGCGGGCGTGTGGGCCCTTCGCTGTTCCCGGAAGTTACTTACTTCCGGGTTCGCTGACCAACCGGTTCGCAGGGACCGCTGCGAACCGGTTGAAACCCACCCCTGTGTGATTGTCATATACAGCTTCCCAGGGAGCTTCCAACAAACTAAGTCAAATTCATTTCAAGCTGGATTCACTCAAGCATAGCAAAAAAGGTTGTGAAATTAGGTGTGTCTCACATAACGATTGCATTGCATAACAACAGATGTTCCAATCCCAATTGTGGTCCTAAGTCAAAGACTATCTGTGTAATACATTATAATCCAATACATCATAAACAAAGGTTCCCTGAGGATGGGCTCCAGCAAGAATCTGAAAGCTCGTAAGACTAAACCTCTGGTCCTGGTGACTGACCCAGATTGGATCCTGCATCATAAACAAAATTAAATGTCATTTGCATAGTTTTATTTTGATCCTTTTTTGCCACTTAGGGTTCTAGCATCAATGGGACCACATAGATGAGAAGAATCTTATGACTGTGTGTGTATATTCCAGCATAACTCTGGAACGCCTCGAGCAATTTCAACCAAACTTGGTACCCAGATGACTTACTCTCTGGAAACAAATACTGTGGGGGTAAGACACCCCTAACACCCTTCAGGGTGTGTGTTCTGTTAAGATACAGCATGTTGTGCCTTAAAATGGCATCTACAGTACTGCCGTAAAATGGCTTCTACTGTACAACACAGTGGAGTTTCTATGGTAACAGCTTCACACTACTCCATGTGGGGGCTCCTTCTGGTAAGGGGTAATATCCAACATTAGAAATTATGTTTGGTCCGGACATTTTCCCCTTATAAATAAATACTCGTGCAATGCCTGGTTATCAACTAGTAATTTTTTAAAAAGCAAGATGTTTGAATTTACATAAGATTTCAAGGAATAGTTCCATTGCAAGCTTCCCCTCATTCATTTTTTATTACCCTAAAAGCTAATACGTTTATTATTGCATGAGTTTTCATGACTTACATTCACTATATTAGGTATCTAAAATATAATGAATTATACAAGTATTTATGTGTTCATGTATTTCTGTGTGTGCATGAGCAACTATTAAAACTGCACAGATCTGCTCAAACTTAGTAGCTAGGTGGTCATGTCTTGAAGTGATGACTGAAACCACATCCTGTTAGGTTACCTGAGCAAAGGTGGTTGCTACAGGTTCACATTGGTTCAGGTGAACCAGTAGTGGAAATGGTGACTGAGTTACCAAACTGGTAGGGACGGCAGGCTCACCATGCCCCTAAACCGGTTCCCCGGTCACAGTGGCATGTTTTTTACATTTTTAATGTTCTGCACATGTGCAGACCTATTTAAAGGCAACTGGGCAGGTGGTGCAGAGGGTGTGCGGAAATTGCGCACGCACAGAACCAGCAGTAATGCTGGCAGAAACCCACCCCTGTACCTGAGGTAAGTTGGAATCTATGAGTCCAAAGGAAGTGGACAAGAGTTCTCCGAGATATTGGCTGTATCACCTGCAATCTGAAACTCTGTTCCTCCGAATTATGAAAGCTGCCAGGGAAGCGACTGTGGGCTGGGTGATAAATGAAGAGTGATAAATGCACCCTTGAGAGAAAGAGTATGACTGCCTGCCTTGAAGACAGTGGTTGTGTACGTCCTCCTCAAAAAGCTGTAAATCTAGAAGTTTAGATTCTGATAATTATTGATCAGTCTCCAACTTTACCTTTCTGGACATGAGGTTTTTTTTATCAATGGTACAATCAACCATCTGCAAAGAAAATACCAGCATTGTTCAAACTGTTCTTAACTGTTAGTTGCCCACAATCATGTATATGAGATAGGCAGCTATATAAATAAAATAAATAAATAGTATTTCTTTAAGATGAGAGTAAAAAGAAAAATCCTGCCTCAAATCTGCTTTAATTTCCAGAAGCCGAATAAGATTTCTGATGCAGGTTATAGGTCAGTGATGGCTAACCTTTTTGTCATCGTGTGCCAAAAGCACACATGAGAGAACACGTGTGCATGCCCACACCCATAATGCAATGCACGCATAACACCCCCCCATGCCCCCTACACTCTGTGCATGCAAGTGTGACCACCCCCACTCCCCTGCCTCTCCATGCATGCGTTCATGACGCCCCCCTGCACCCAGTTTTGGACCTAGCGGGCCTCCCTGCAGCCTTCTGGGACCAAAAATGAGCTGCGGGGTTGACGCACCCTCTGTGATCCATCCCTCCCCCTGCGCATGTGCGTGTGACCCCCATGTATGCACATACATCTCCTGCATGTGCCCCGCCTCCTGCACATGCGCTGCAGAGACCCAAAAATCAGCTGGCCAGCAGGAGGCGTGTGCACATGTGCAGTGGAGCTGAGCTGGGTCCACGGCTCATGTGCCCACAGAGAGGGCTCTGTGTTCCACCTGTGGCACGCGTGCCATAGGTTCGCGATCCCAGTTATAGGTTTTCTGTCTCCTTTATGAATCTCTAAAATTATATAAAACAAAAGAAGCATTACAAAGTAAATATAAATAAATATATTTACTTCAACTGCAGCATTAACATAAAAAATCAGTGTTTCTTGGCATTTAATCTGGATGTCTTAGGGCTGATTTTTTTTAAAAAAATTGTTATTGGTATTATGATTACTATCAATCTCTTGATCAGTGTTATCACTGGCATACTGTTCTTGTTATTGCTTTCTGCAGTGAGATTTCCTGTTTTATTCAACTTGCAATGGCCAGGTTGAGCAAAGATAAAGAGAAAAGCAAATATACGGGTTGAGGAACGGTGGCACTTCAATAGTATTTTCCAGTAAGAGAGTGATCGGATTCAGAACTGCTAATTTTGTTGACTTGGGTTGACAGAAAATGAAGTGAGCAGCTGGCCTACTTCCGTTCTGACCAAAGGTTTACCTGTTACCATGGGGATTGTAGAAATTTTATTTTGCAGGGATCTCAGTATTCTGCTGTTAAAGCAAATAATTTTCTAAATATCACTGATTCATTTTCTGTGAACATTTTTGTTTAATAATAGTGTTATTGCGATAGTGTTGAAAACTTTAAAGTGTACTATTCAACTGATACAGAAAGCAAAATGGAAATGACAGGAAATTAACAAAATGCCGATGACACTAAGAAAAACTAAGATGTAGCTGCAAACAGTGAATTAAGCATCATGGATGGCTGCACATGTAATTTTCACTAATATCAATGTAATTTTCATCGATATCATCTGTCTTTAATCAAATGTTTCTTCTAAATTCTTATTTTTGGCATATATCTCAAAATTTGATGTATACAGGATGTATGTTAAATATAAGTGCACAGATTAAATTTAAGTCATGTGCATAGAATTAAATAAATAATACCAGGCAAATGGAACCTATTGGTCAGTAACTTCTACATCTTTTGCTCTTAATCATGCTGGCTGGAGCTGAAGAGAGTTCAGATCCAAAAGATCTGGAGTTTTTGTACCAAATTTTTATCTCTGGTTAATACTGGTTAATTCCTTTCCTATTTATAGCTTATAGCTGTGCTTGTTGCAGCCGGATAGTCATTGACAAAGTTTGTTTCTGTGGTCTTTCTCATTCATCAGGTGATAGGATCATAGTTGTAGTTAGGACAATCACAAACTTTTGCAGAAGTTTGCTGATGGTTGATGGTAATGTTGCTAGACATACGAGTGTATTAAAAACTGTTTTTTTAAAAGTGAATTTCTGAATTAAGCTTGCATAAGATCACCATTTAAAAAAAAGAACTATAAAGTTATATAATTACTTTTGTGACAGAGCTGAAAAATAGTTTATATTTAATGAGGGGAGTGCTTTTTGGTCTTCTCTCACATATAATTCTTTCTTTAAATAAGGCATTTAAAGTGTATTTGTATTTGTGTTTTTGCAAGACCCGCCTGACTGTATGTCAGTATGTTGATGTTGGTTGAACACATTGCAGATGCAAATCCTATCCATTGGAGTAGCACTTAGCAATAGCACTTATACTTACATACCACTTCACAATGCTTTACAGCCTCTTTAAGTGGTTTACAGAGTCAGCATATTGTCCCCAACAATCTGGGTTCTCATTTTACCGAAGGAAGGCTGAGTCAACCTTGAGCCTCATGAGATTTGCCTGTCAAATTGCAGGCAGCCGGCAGTCAGCAGAAATAGCCTGCAGTATTGCACCCTAACCACTGTGCCATCAAGGAGTAACAGTTGAAATAAAATGGGGATTACATATGGATATCTCTTGGCCATACCCTGATTAACAGTCTCACAGATTTCTCTGAACAAAAAGAAAGGGAGGATAAATTCCTGGGATCTATTGCTCCAAACCCTAGTACATTAATAGCACGATAACTATGAAATTTAGTAATTCTTTATCTGTTTAACTGATATCCCAGGTTGCTTAAGACTAATAGAAAAGCATAATGAACAACATTTTGATTTGATAGACTCTAATTGGAATTCTCATCTTACTCTACTGTGTAGATTGCCTAGGGGAGGTGATGTTACTCACGCAATACAAGAACGTGTATTAGGGAACACTGTTAAAAATATTTCTGAGAAGCTTCAAGAAGGATACCTGACATTGGGGTCAGCAGTGGCAGCATGGAGGGGTAATCTTCCATTTTTATCTGGAATGTTCTGTCTGGCTCCATTTCTTAGCAGGCTAACACAACCCTCAAGCCATCCCTGAAAATAGAACAAAGTTTTATTTACTCAGAAAATCTTGGGTACTGAGTAAAGATTCTGCATTGAATTTCCACCCTTCTTCCCCAAATTAGTGGGCACATTCATGTTACCCCATGGCCACAGAGCAAATTAACTCATGCATTGTCTAGTGCAGTGTTTCTCAACCTTGGCCACTTGAAGATGTCCGGACTTCAACTCCCAGAATTCCCCAGCCAGCATTCGCTGGGTGGGGAATTCTGGGAGTTGAAGTCCGGACACCTTCAAGTGGCCACGGTTGAGAAATACTGGTGTAGTGTTAGATAACCCCACACAAACCAAGACTATATCCTGTTTACAGGATAATAGTCATCGTAGTCTGATACCTTAAATACCATTGTGGTTACTCACTGGCTGATCTTTCTCATATTTTGTTCATTGTTGTTTTTACTATAGGATTAAAAATAAATCCTATGCAATCTGACTGGTCATAGTTACTGCAGTAAGTTGAGGGAGACTTTGTCCTTTTCTTTCCATGTAGATTTATTTAACTGGTTTACAGAAGGATATTTTGGGGGCACTGGAGTATCGGGAAAATAGTTTTAGACATTTCAGTCTATAGGTAGTCAGTGCTGTTCACAAAACAGTGTGGTTAGAAATTATCTGAATTACTTCTGCACTCCATCCAAGAGAAAGAAACAGAATATATTTCCAGTGAAGCTCCATGACTAAAATAATACATTATACATATTTTGAGCAACTTTAACTAAACCAAAATTCTCTGGTTTTGTCTCTTTCACTTTCTCTCATAGAACAGGCAATTAAACTAAATATAGTCTTTATTGGACAAAATAAATATTTTACTTCAAAAATAATATGTGGTTTATATTGGTAAAAAAAGATGATAATCTTTATTGACTTTTTTTACTGTGAGCACACTGGCGTGTATTGAAAATAAAATTTTGTTGCCACTCTCGAAAGAAAAAAATATAAGTACCCATACCCATACATGTACACACATTATACACATTATACATATGCATATACATATACATACACACATACATACATTACATACATGTACACACACTCACACCACACACACACACACAAAATTGAGTAAGGTTTTCTAGGTCTTATTTAATCAGTAACTTCTTTTGTTAGACTAACTACTGGCTCTAATAAACAATAATCATTTCTCTATTTCAGCTCAACACTTCCCCAAAACAATGTGTAAGACAAGGACATTCTGTACCAGATAGGTTGCCAAAGATAAACTAGTGCGCCCTCGGCCATCTTGAGTGTTAATATTGGCTCCCATCTTTAGCAACAATTTCACTGTATCAAGTTGGCGCCCTGAAATGGCATGCATCAAAGGGGTAGAGCCTTGGAAAGAAAATAAAATGACATAAACATGAAACATTTTCATAGTACAAAAAGTACAGTATTGTGCAGTCATCTTGTCCCTTGTCTACATTTGGGGTTCCGTTTCAGCAAGCGTTTGTTGGGGATTTAGCCAGCAAAGTTGTTTCTATTCCTCTTTATGTATGAACAATTAGTCAACTTCAATGCAACAACAATAGCTGTGCCTACTTGAAGGCCAAAGTTAAGAGAGGGTCTTAGAATACAGGATCTTCTGACCTTTACTTTAATTGATATATCAAGCACTTCTTTTTTAAAGAAGAATTTATATTGATGATAAGTCTGTTACTTATCCAGAAATTCCAACTCCACTTATTAGCTGGATTAATTTTATTATAAATCTCCCTTGCAGTTTTTCAATTTACTCCAACTCCAATTGACTCTACCTTTACTGCAATCCTTTCATTAAAGGAGATCCAGTTTCGACTCCATATTTTCACATGCAACCACAGAAATTCATGAGGTGACTTGATTCAACCCAACCTACTTTTGAGAGCCATTGTTATGAGAGATTAAGTGGAGAAGGGAGTGGGCCACGCCTATTCCCCAAAGGAAAGGTGGAATAGATATCAAATGAATGAACAGTTAAATAGTCAATAAATTAACTAAACCACAGTTTAGCATGTGTTCAGATATACAAACTACGGAATGTGGGAGAATTTGGCTTTAATTCTTGTTTGGAATCACTACTTTCTTACTTTTCATATTGATGAGACATATGCATTAATTAAAACAGATTAAAACAGGCTATATTAACTCATATATCGTATTTACAAGGTAATCCTTAACTAATGGCTATAATTAGGACCAGAATTTTCATTGTTAAGCAGGGTAATAATTCAGCGAGTTGTACTTAATTTTACCATCTTCTTTGCCACAGTTGTTGAATCATTGCAGCTGTTAAGCAAATGAGACAGTTATTAGGCGAATCCAACTTCCCCCCATTGATTGCTTGACGGAAGCTGGCTGGAAGAGTTGCAAATAGCAAATTACATGTTGCTGCCACCATCATAAATACTTACTGGTTACCAAGTGCATGAATTTTGATCATGTGACCATGGGGATGTTACAACAATCTTACATGCGAGGACCAGTTGTAAATCACTTTTTAGTGCCATTGTAACTTCATATTGGTGCTAAACAAACAGTTGTCAGATGTACAATATATGTACATACAGCCAGCTTTTGGGCTGGGGTATAGCCCTAAGATGACATTTATAGTATTTTGGTAGGTTTGGTATACAGTGGTGTATCTGTGCTGGTCCTCCTTGATCTGAAGGTATCAAAGTGGTCTCTTCCCTGTTTGGCTTAAGAGGATAAGAGGGAGAGATTGTTTTATGTTAGTTCTTCTCTTTAATCTTAGGCTGACTCCAGATGCTTGAGAAGAGGCACATCTAGTTCCAAGATTCTGTTTTATAGGGTTCTCGAGGTTCAACACTCTTCCCATTGCTAGTTGGTGAGAATATTCATAAGCACATAGAATCTGGTACACCATTTTCTGTTTTTCTGGAGAGTGGATAATTTTTCCTCTGTAGAATCTCATAGACTATCTATTTTTCCTGGACAACATCTTCTTTTCATCTTTTGTTTATTGATTGCTAATCTCTTTCCGGTCAAATCTACCTGACCCACTAGAGTGGGGAGACAAGGAATGTTGCATGTCCCATCTGATGGGACCCAGAAGAAGGGACTTCTCCATGGTGGCTCCCTTTATCTGGAATACCATCCCCCCACTCTAAACTCTTTCAGAAGGCATTGAAGATGTGGTTCTTTCAGTGGCCCCGGGGAACTCAGAGCGGGATATATAAATCCCTTCATTTATTTATCAGCAAAAAAATGATATATATGCTGGTCTTTTCCCGTGTAAGATTGAGATTGTCTTGGCAATGTTTCAGCAAGGTCTCACTCGCCATGTTCAGGCTTCATGTTTGTGTGAGTAAAGCATGGTCGGAGCTGCCGTCTTTCTATAAATGATGAAGATGGTGAGTGAGACTTCGCAAAACGATGCCAAGACAATCTCAATTTTACATGGGAAAAGACCTGAATACAACAAGACCAGCATGCCTACACCAGTGAAAATCTCTCCATCTTCAGCCTGGGTTTTGGGCTTAAAGTGCGATCAGAGCTGCTGCCTTTCTATAAATCTTGGTGTGTGTGTGTGGAGTGCTGGCTTTGTTTCAGTAAGCGGAATGATTGGTTGTGTGGTTGTATCATGATTGATAGATTGGTGCTGATTGGTGCTGGCTGTGTGTCTATTGTTGTTTCGTGTATATATATATTAAATGTATATAAATTGTGTATAAATTATAAATATAATTTTCTTCCTTCTGTGTATATGTATGTGTATATGTGTGTGGGTTTTGGCTTCTGTTGCAACTGGTACGCTATAACGGGAGCTGGGTGTGCACCACAGACACTGCCTGTGATGCTCCAGCTGCTCGGTGGAGCAGCACGCAGGCGCCACTGCGCGTGTGTGTGCAGATGGCCCATTTCCTTCAAATACAGGTAAGGAACAGGGCAGGTGGGCAGGCCCTCCAAAGCACCATTCCGGTATGGTAGCTGCTGCTTCCAGCAGGTACCGGTTCATGCATACTGGGACCTACTGCCTGCAACCCACCATTGACACGCACACACACACATAGACACTGCCTTCTGAAACAGTATATATGTATCTTTGCCTGCAAGGATTACTGCCTAAGAACTGCACAGAAAGCAAACAGAACAAATCAACAGCAAAACTTTGAAATGTGAGGCAGAGTCATGTTTATTTATGTTCTTCTAATTGGTTTCTGTTTCAGGCAGGGCTTTTAAACATGCTGACAAATCTCAAGCAGATTTTGTGGGCAAGGACAGTTACTCATTCCGGTGCTTAGATTTTTGAGCTGTCTCAGACAAGGGGAAGTAATAAATTTGTTTGGTTCCTTTTTTTTAAGTTTCAGTTTTCTTATGTGTATTACATGTTCCTCACCCCTACATATACTAGGGACGTCCATATTGTGACCCAGAAGTTCAAAAATGCTCCGGTGTGTTCAAGGTGGGGTTAAAAGAAAAAAAACAAACAGTCAAGATAGCAGTTGCAATGTTGCAATCAAAACTACTGTTTTTAATGGGTGCTATATATGTGGCACACATAAAAAACAGGTGTAGTTTAGTTTCCCATTTTTTGCTTTTCTTAAATGACCTCAAATTGTTAGTATGAAAAAAGAGCCAGAGAATCTGCCACTTTCTCCTGTTTCTTCCTAAATTATTTTTGCATCAACAAGATCCAGGTATTTATTTATTTACTTCTTACTGGAGAGTTGCTTCACCTGTTAATAAGTGTAATATTTGGCTTGCCACAAAACTCTAATACGTATCTTTTCCTCAATGGCCTTTTGGCTCCCCTTAACTGATTAGTGTTTTTCAGCAAACTGTGATTCAGTTGTATATGTTCTCCAAACTAGATATTTGCTGCCCCTTGGAACAGGCCACCTTAAAAACAGAGGTGTGGCTCATACTTAACATGTCTGAACACCTCAATTCCAAATACCTCAAACACTCTGGAAATCTTGGCTCCATATTGGCATGGAATTGTATATCACCACTTGGCCACTGTGGCTACAATGTTCAATGTAATTACCGTATTTTTCAAAGTTTAAGATGCACCGGAGTATAAGACGCACCAAGATTTTGAAGAGGCAAATTTAAAAAAAAAGGTTTTGCACTCTGCAAGCCTCCCAAACCATCTGCACGTCCATTTTTGTGAAGGGGGCAGGGTTTCGGGAGGCCAAAAATGCTGTATTCAGTGTATAAGATACACCCAGATTTTCACCCACTTTTTTAGAGGAAAAAGGTGCGTCTTATACTCCAAAAAGTATGGTAGATATTTTCAAATGTGTCATTTAGAATTATTGAAATTAAATACCATTAAATATTTAGACATAAATGCTTTCTAGCCCTGTTTTATAATATGCTCATTTGCCAATTTTTGCCCCATTAGCTCTGGGTAATCAAAAGCATTTTTGTATCCATTCTCTGGAAGCAGCTGATGCTAACTAAATGCTTCCTAGAATTTATTAAGATTACTACAGCTGCTGCAATTCCTGCTTTGGTCAAAGCCTCTACTGTCCCTTAATATCATTAGACAAATCAGGAATGGAGTTATTTGGGGTGTCACAGGTTCACAGTTTGACAGTTTATCATTGCTATCACTGCTACTATATAATCTCGGGTGAACCTATTCTACAAGTGAGCAGCCAATCAGGATGGGCTGCCACATTTGTGATGCAAAATATAGACCACGGATGTCAAACTCGATGCCATGTGATGTTTCATGACTTTTTTGCCTTTGCAAAGCCGGGGTGGGCTAGTCTCTGCATAATGCATCCGGCCCGTAGGCCGCCAGTTTGACACCCCTGATATAGACAAATAAGTATCTGCATTACAGTTGCTAAAGGTTCTGAAAAATGCACAGCTACTCCTACACCTTTTCAAGAATGGGGAGCCATTGCAGCATGGTGGCTAGGCTATTGGAAAGGGATTGGTGGGAATTTTGGTAGGTTATGGAGATCACTGGGTGATTTTGCGCCAAACCCTTTCTCTAGCTGAATCTGACCAAACAACTTGTAATTGTGATGTTAAAGACAGGCTATACATGTCTAAGTGCAAGCCATCATCAAACCTTTGGTTTCCCCCCTCCCTCAGAGTTGTAGAGAAAGCTTACAATGAGCAACTGCAGTAAATATGGAAATCCATATTGCCAATGGACAGGGTTCGCTTTCGAGACGTATGATTCTGATAAACCCTTGTTATTTCACATTTTTTAGATACTTACGATTTCAAGTCTGTTATACTGATGACACATTTTACTAAACAGGAAATATAGTAAAAGATTGTGCAATGAAGCTGTAAATAACAGTGTTTTAAAAAAGCCCCATGACTTTTCTTCTGTACCATAGAAGATAGTCATATCAAAACTAGTGCTACAACAATAAAACCATAGGAATCAGATACTTACCCTCAGTATCACAGCATTCTAATATTGAAGGATCTTCACGGATGACAGTAGTTAAAGTATTAATATCTCCATTAGCCGCTGCTTGATACACCAGAGTTAGGTCAATTTCTTCTGCTGAATCGCCTGTGAAAATGAATGTTTGCATTAGAATGAAGATTCCTGCCTCTTCAAAAAAAAAGGAAATAGCTATGTTTAATATTGAAACAAGAAAATCCAACTTTGAAGATCTGTGGAACCAAATAATCTTTATGGATTCTCCTTCCTCATTCTTCTCCCTACTGTTCCTTCTGAGTCTAGGAACCTATACTGCATGACATAAATATAGGAGAGAAAGGGATTTCTAAATGAAAAGGTATTCAGCATCACTTATAGCGCAAAGCAGGAAATCTAACTTGGATCTTAGCACTCTGTGCTGTAGTAAAATCTGAACCAATTTGGGACATCCTGCTTTTCCACGAACAAATATTTCAGGTTCTGCCTATTTGATTCTTTCAGAGACATCTCATTTTTAGCCAAAGCCTAGCTGGCTAAACAGGTTTTTTTTAAAAAACAAATTAAATAAAGAAGAAATTTAGAGAGTTAGAAGGGCAGTAAACAATATTAATACTTTAACTACTGTCATCCGTGAAGATCCTTCAATATTAGTTTGTTCCTTTTTACTTGAGATATCCCCAAATTCTATAGTAGTCACAAAGGGGAAACTCACAACAAGATTGCTGACCTCAAATTTAGGACAACCCTTCTTAGAATGAAGTGGAAGGTATGCTTTCCTTGCAGTTAAATCAAAAGGTAACCTAGCAACTAATGTTGTTTCATTTTAGAGAAAACCAGTCCTATGTACTCTGGTCTTTGAACAGTATTCATATTCAGAGTGCACTGTGTGATTATCTTTTTTCCACTTGAAAGATAAACACATGGAAAAGAAAAGAATCAGACTATACAATTGGTAGCTTTCACTGAATATGCATTTTCAGGATGGCATCTGCAAAGGATATTTTACTTGTGCAAAGTAGCTCCATGCACCTTGGTGCTTTATGTGATCGGAATACCATGTGATAGCAATTTATAGTTTTGACTGCAGGAAGCACCTTATTTACATTGGGTTCTCTCACGGTGTTTTCACTTTAAAAGCATAAGCAATGAGATGGAACCTCATGGCATTGCATAGACCAATGATCACCGAATGAAACAGAAGACATTCAAGACCATATTCTGAGGCTACTTTCTTCACACACTTTAACAATTGCAGATGGCTGTGACAAGGAAAGGGACGATGGTTCAGTGGCTAAGAAAGCTTGGCAGTTCAGCGGTTTGAATCCCTAGCACCGCCCATTCACAGCTAAAAGGAATGTTGTGCCATTTCCCCTGCTTTTTATATGGTTTGATATTATCCATTCTTTAAACCAGATTTGAACTGGATAGAGCCGTGATGGCAAACCTGTGGCACGTGTGCAGGAAGTTGCCTGCAGAACCATCTCTCCATGCGTGTGAGCCATCACCTGTTGCTCTTCCGGGTTCCAGCGTGCTGGCCAGCTGGTCTTCACACACACGGTAGCACCGGAAAACAGAAGAGGAACTGCCCGGTGCACATGCACGTCCCAGGAAGATGATTTTCTGGATTCCGGTGCACACCTGTGCACCAGCCACCTGCGCATGAAGACTAGCTGGCTGGTGTGCATGTGTGCGCTGGAAACCAGAAGATCATCTTCCTGGGGCGCACATGCACACCGGGCAGCTGCTCTTCCAGTTTCTGGCACTCTCTCTCTCCCATTTCGGCACTCAGTGCGGAAAAGGTTTGCCAACACTGGGATAGGGGATGCTAAAATATATTTGCCTTTAATTAAAGGCAAATATATGTGTCCCAGGATAATGCTGTCCTTGTTGCAGGATCCAATCTGGGATCTTCCGAGCTTTCAGACTCATGCCGTGGCCCCTCTTCAAGGAACTTCTCTTTAGCAGAATAAATTGTTTTTCTTTAAAGTGGGCTGCATAGTCAACCCATTTCTTTGGAAATGCATATGAAAACATTACCTATGTTTGCTGTTTCAACATACTGTAATTAACTTCTATCATTTCAATTAACTGGCAGGAGCTTTCATTAACCAGGCACCAAGAGCATGATTGCACATAAAATTCGAGCTAGGCCTTGTTCTGTACTTTTGGGCAACAAGTGGCAATTTATTTCAGCTGGAGAAGTGATGGAATTATACAGGAATTTATTATAACTCTCTGCTGCTGCTCGTGGACTTTATTTATTTTTTGTTTTAATTAATGCAACTCAAAATAGTTTTATTTTAGTGCACTTTACAATGGAAATAATAATTGCTCTTTGTATACGTGCGATGAAATCAGTGCCAACTTTTAATGACCATAAGGATGGATTTTCTAGAAATGACTATTAAAATACAATAATTCCTTAACAAAGGAGAAAGAAACCAGAACAAGCAAAATTATTTATGCATAACACTCCTCCAGAATGTCCATGTACCCAGGGTGGGCTTCACAAATTTTAGCAAGGAATTCTTTGCCCGGTTGCTGGGTGGGTGTGGCCATGGTGGGTGTGGCCTATACCTTCCTGCACCACAGTAGGGGGAGCTTTTTTGCCATCCCCAGGCTCTGGAGGCCCCCCAGAGTTTCTGGCCTTCCCAAACTTCCGTGCGTGCCCTGCACTTATTTGCATCCAAAATGGGCTGTGTGGTGACTCCTGGAAAGGAGGGGGTGGGGTGGGCAGGGCCATTCAGGAGGAGATTTGGTGGTTTTCTGAACTGCACAGAATCTTAGCTAGAAGTTCCCGAACCCCTGTGAACCCCCAGCAGCCCACCCCTACAGGTATCTCCACCCTGTTTTCCTTCCCATAACACAATTCTGGCCAGAGTCTCAGTCCAAAAGAAAAGGGGAGCCAGAAGAAAGATTAAGTAAATCTAACAGGAGGTTCTTTAAAAATCTCTCTTTTCAAAAATGGGGGAGTGGGAAGGATATACCAATCACCATTATCCTTTATTTTCACATTAATTATTGGTCTTTTAAAAATAGATATGAAGGTTAGCAGAGCCACAGGGAAAATATAAGGTCATTTGAACAAGATGTATATTCCCTATGAAAACCTTTCCCTTTTGTGCATTATAGGGAAAGGAAAGCAGGAATATCAAAGAGTTATCTGACTTGACCAGCATTAACATTTAGCATTCTTGGATACCTACAAAGATGTGAGTCACCAAAAATCACTGTTGATGACAGTTTTAGCCTTCTCACTTTCTCAAAGTTCTGATATTTATATTTTCCATAATGACTTGGAATTATCCTCCAAGAAAAGTTTTGATCTGTTGGCATTCTGTTCAAAGCATTATTGTTACTTTTCTTTGCCACTCTGCTAGTATGTCTACCAAGTCCTGTAACAGGGTTCTATGGCAATGCCATTCTCCATGCCTTTCTGTTCTTGCTGCTTTGTGCAAAAGAAGGTCCAGAGAACTCCCTCAACATGTGCATAACTGTTTATTCAATGGTCATGAATCTGTATTGCATAAATAGCCTTACACCTGTTTTGCATAGCAGTTTGAAAGCATGTAAAAATGCAAGTAGAAAAATAGGGACCACCTTTGGTGGGAAGGTAACAGCGTTCTGTGCGCCTTTGGCATTAAGTCATGCTGGCCACATGACCATGGAGACATCTTTAGACAGCGCTGGCTTTTCAGCTTTGAAATGGAGATGAGCACCACCCCCTAGAGTTGGGAACAACTAGCACATATGTGCGAGGCAAACCTTTATCTTTATCTATGAAAATCAGATGCATGTTCCTAACTGCTATTCACACCCCCACCATTATTCCTATATTGTAACAACAGTCAAGGGACTTCAAGATTGTGTTTGGTAAGGTTGAGGATTTGGATGGAGCATGAAAACATGTTGCTTGAGTAATATACATGCTTATATTTCAAACTGTATGTTTCTTGGATAGATATAAACCACCTCAGGAAGTGAGCCATAGAAATAACAAATAATAAAACAAAATGGGAGTGATATTTGGTGCAATAAAATGCATATGCAAACTGCATGGCCATCACATATTTTTATTTTGTACAAACTAACTTTGTTATATGTACCGTAATATGCAAGTACTGGTGAATCATAAAAAAACACCAGCATAAAACAATGCAATGAAGAAAATATTGAAGTCAATGATGGCCTGCAGGACTATGGACCATAAAAAAGATTGGTTTCTCTAATTTGACTTTCTCTTTTAATACACAAGAGAGAAGATATGTGCTTAAAAACAACAATAACATTTACAGATATTAATCCATGTGTTCAGTTCTGTTGCATGACGTTTTTGTTGAGTAAAGGTAAAGGTTCCTCTCACACATATGTGCTGGTCGTTCCCGACTCTAGAGGGCAGTGCTCATCTCTGTTTCAAAGCCAAAGGGTCAGTGTTGTCTGAAGACGTCTCTGTGGTCATGTGGCTGGCATGACTAAATGGTGAAGGCGTATAGAACGCTGTTACCTTCCCACCAAAGATGTTTCCTATTTTTCTACTTGCATTTTTATATGCTTTCGAACTGCTAGGTTGGCAGAAGCTGGGACAAGTAACAGGAGCTCACTCCGTTATGCGGTGCTAGGGATTTGAACTGCTGACACATTTGATTACTCAGTGAGAGTATTGGGTACACAATCTGCATATGGTCTACTTGGCAGAGAATGAGGGATCTTAGCTTTCTGAAACTGGGAGTAGAGAAATCCTTATCATGTTCGTCAATTCCCTTTTAGTGTGTGATTGTCTGTATCTAGAGATAAAGTCCTAGATGGCAAAGATTGTAGTCTATGTAATTACCTTGGTGTGATTCAGTGATTCGTATGCACACTTGTTCTTTACTCTTAGCCATGTCATGACAAATCCAAAACCTTGCATGAAATTGCCCTTTGGACAGAATTAAATTGAGAAACCTTAGAATTGAAGGAATCGTGATGGCTCATATTAGCAACTAAATTAACAAGAGTCTACAAGAAGTAGCAGCAAAAACAACAATATAGATAGCAAATACAAAAAAAATGTTGAAATGACAGGGGGAAGGGGGAAGAATAAAGATAGTTACGGCAATCAGTCTGTAATGTTATTCCACAGTAAAAATCTAATCCTTTGATTAATTATATGAAAAGTTAGATAAGAAATAGAATCAAGCATGTAGTATAAAGATCTTAAACTGAAAACTGAAACAAAATTATCACTGCCCATCCCCCAAGAGATCATTACTACATCCATCTTAATTGTTCCAGAAAAAAGTATGCTTATTTTAAGACTTAGCAAACTTAATTATGTATTTTAACACAAATATACCCAAACAGCCAATTTAAATAATTCTTCGAAGAAAATAATGACTCCAGCCACACATTTTTCTATCGCTTTCATATTGTAGTCTCAGAATAATTTATTACGATCAGGAAACACCATTGATTACTAATGACAAAACATAGGAGGCTGGTTTTGAATGGCACAGAAAATAATAAATGAAAGATAAGAACAAATGGCAGACACATCCAGATTTCCTCCCCCATTCCAACAATGCACCTGTTTCAATTAACAATTTAGGCATCAGACGTAAATGGATGATTTCAAAACAGACTGCAGAAAAAAAAATCTGCTTTTAAAACCAACAAGTCCAGAAAACCAAATCGGACAATTTAACTTGAGATTCATGTTCACCCCAGATTTCCCTATACAACGTAGAGATTTTTGCACTGTGTTCATGAAATGCAACTATAGGAGACATATATTCATGAATGAATCCTAGCATGAAAAAGCAACTATCTTACCTTTCTGATGATCGAACACCGATGAAGTGCTAAAATCCATGACTGATTCTGAAATCCCTACAGCTAGAGCCTCTATTTTATTAGTAAACAATGCATGTCTAGCAATTGCTGTCACCTGTCTCCTTTGATTTAAATCTGCCTTCTTCAAAAAAGACAAAGAATAGGAGTGTCAGCTACCTTCCACTGCCAATAGATCCAATGGAAAACAAGCCTTGCAAATAGATTAAAGCATTACAGTTTCATGGGGGGAAAAATCAAGCATTTTTACTCCTTTGCTTAGGAAGGGAGCTGCTGGTAGTACAGCATCAGCTCTCAAAACGCTGTACTTAAACTGCAATCTCTGTGGATGAATGAGAGTCCACAATATCAGACGGAGCATGTGCAAAGCTTGCAATGCTATTTAAATACTAATGTGGTTATTTCAGAGATAATAAGGTTCTTGTGGTGATGGCAAAGAGAGTAAAATCCACTCTGGAGATTGCAAACATATACCCTCTGCTCATTACTACATAATTTATTTCAGGAACAGACAATCTTTGGCAGGATGGACAAGTATTTGTCTTTTCTTGTTTTATGGAAAGGGGGGGAGCAGAGAAGGCTACAGCAAGCAAGGGGTGATGTTGTGAAATTGACTAGGCCATGTCTTTTAAATGGATGGGGATGGGACAATCCACCTAGCAAGAAATACGGAAGTACCGCAGTGGTACAAACAATAATAGCTGCTTCCCAATAGCTGCGCTACGGAACCAGACTTCATAAAAATGCTGATCTGAGATTGTGAGGGTAGAGGGGGGGGGGTAGCACAAATTCCATGGGGCTTCCAAAAGCGATGAACTATAAACTTGCGTTGTCATGCCCCCCCCCCCATTGGAGTCTGAATTTGAGATGGAAGATGAACAACTGACAGAGAGCATGAGAGTGGCTCCATTGGCTGTGAAGGAAGCGGGGGAAGGGCAAAATCAGGCTAGGCAGAGCAGGGCAGAAGTAGAACAAGGGAGAGGGGTTCAGATAAAGACCAAGGCCTCTTCCTCATCCTAAGCCATGCATGGAAGAATACAGAAGAGAGCAACGTGGGTTGCGTGGTTTATGAAGAAGGAAATGGCCCGATTCCCTTCACAAGGCACACCTGGGGATGGAGTTTAAAGGAGAAGCAGTTGGGAAGGGTGTTTCTCAGGAACAAACACTGAATTAAGAGTTGTAGCCTGCATTCCTGGCATTCCTCCTGACTGTTTGAATTATTGTCGTGCTTCTGTGCGTTATCTTGTCTTGCTGGAATTTTTGCCGCTTCTGGGACTCATTATCTTGCCCTGCTGGAGTGATTGATTGCAGTTATTCTGCTTACAGCGTTTGGACTGGAGTATCTGCAGCCAGAAGCTGCTGCAGATTTATGGAAGAGCTTTTCTCCAGGCTGGAGAGTAAATGGGATGTTGAGGGCAAAGTCATGGAGTGCTGTTACCTTCTGACCAAAGTGGTACCTATTTATCTACTCACATTTGAATGCTTTTGAACTGTTAGCTTGGCAGGATGGGAGAATACCCCGTGTTTTTCTAAGTAATGGTTCCCCAATAGCAAGTATTGTTACAGTAGATAAAGTCTCAAATCTTTTTCATATTAATCATAGTTTTTTCTTCAGTATTTTACATTAGAGAAAATAGTTAAATCGTGATAAAAATACACCCTCTTTCTCAAAAGTAGAAATCATTTCTAAATCTGTTCCATTTGAATACCATAAAGTTCTAGCACCTAAAAGTAGGACTGAAGTATTACAAGTTCAAGAACAATTTAAAATTAAAACGATTCATTTACATGATTGATCTACAGAAATAATATTGCATTACAATACTATACTTGATGAAAATCTATGTTGTTGCTAAGAAGCGATACTGACTTGATGCCACACAATCAATTTATCAGTCAATAATTCTAGCCTGCAGATTGGATTTCTAGTAGTTTCTCTAATTAACACAGAGGGTGAATATTTACATGAAGAGTAAAGCACCGAATTAAACAGACTACAAAGATTAGGTATTGGCAACTTGGTCAAAATTATTTTATTTTCTTTCTCTACAATTTCAGATTATTTTATTTTCCATTTTAAAGTTCAGTTACTGGCATTTCCATGCTAATTAGAAAATTTCTTTTAAAAAAATAGTACAAAAATGTATCAAATTTTTGTGAATGTGTTTTTCCAATAAAAGAATGAAGATAGAATTTGCAAACAAATTGTCTTATGTAACATATTTTTTTATGAATGTGTGTGTATTCTTATATATTTAATATAAATGTGTACTTATATTAAATATGTGTACATACACATATACATTTAAAAACATATGTAATATAAATGAATTATATTGTAAAATTGAGAAAAGCATAAATGTTGAAGGCTAACTATTTTTTATGTATGTACTGTGATTAATGGAGCCTTTTTATTTTTCCACATTATTGGTTAGGTTATCTTGCTACCAGAAGTACAAATATCAAGTACCAAATTCCACAACTCAAGAACCTGACAGTTGTGTTGTCCTCTCCATCCTCCTCTTCTCCCCTTCCCCTCAAAACGGTCAAGGATGATATTCTTTGTATTTGGTAGATCTTAAAAATGCTCCGGGTGGCCCTTGCAAGTTCTTCCTGCTTTCCCATTAAACCTGTTTTGCCCATTTGCAGCATCCTCTGAAAAGAAACAAAGAAAAATGCTGTTACTCAACTGTGAAACTTCCCTTGCTTGCTTCTCATTATTTGATTGTTTCAAGATGCAAACCTCCATGGGGGTGGGGAATGGAGTGAGAAAAGGATGGGCTTCCATCACATGCTTGCAGCCACAATTGTGACATTTTGATTCTTAAGTCCTATTGCTATTCCAGAATTCACCTGAAGAGCAAATTTTGAGAATACTACTTTTGAGAATGAGCAAGGAACGCACATCTGGCTTTTCTCCATTACCTCCCACTATCCTTGTTTCCAGCATCTGCAGTCTGAAGCAGCTCCCTCATTCCAGCTAAGGATAGGACAATCACCTACTGATTTTTCATCTGTAGTGAGAAGAGCATCAGATCCTTTTTTGTATTTCACTTCCTGATTTTTCAACGTGGTTTTGAAAGGATGCATCTGTACTGCTGAATTTCTAACATTTTGCAATAGTTCCAATTTCATTGCAACATTGTTTCACTGGATTTCATCACTTGTCCCAAGTCCATTGATAAGTCTTGAAAAAAACACTGCCTCCCAAAAGTTTCTGAAAGTGCATAAAGTGGACTAAGCTTGTGGCAAAGACAATGGAGATGATTTCAGGTGATTTGGTAAGCCCATTTGTCAAAATCCCCTGGCAGGATTTTGCGGACCACAGATAATGTATATACCCCTAACCTGCAATGTTGATCTAATCATCACCCAAACATTGGTATCAAATGATACCCATCTTTAAAAAACTACATGGCTTGCCACTTTTTTTGCAGGCAGAAATTAAGGCCTTAACAACTGTAAACATCTGAAATGCTTAAAGGCCTGCTTGTCTTAAGGCCTGCCATCCTCTTTATAACTCTTGTCATAGGTGAAAGTATTCTGAAGCCTGGAGAAGTTTTGGAAACTTTCTGAAGTTTCCAATTTTGGAAACTCATTCTTTGGGCAGCCTGGACTATGTCTTTTTTCTTGACACAACAGAGAAAACAGTTTTAAAGAGGCCATGCTGGCTTGTTCTGTAGAAGCTGCTCAGATTTTATCTGGGAAACACTTGTGTCCATGCTCCAGCTTTCTGACTGACTGATTGAACAGTTATGCAGTCAACTACTGAAATTTGTGATGCTTTATTATAAAAGCTGCTCATATGGAAGTAAAAATTAACATCAAAATTAAATTGATCATCAGTCAAATCCTATTTTAGTAGACACGCTCTTCTGAATCTTTTAAAATACTGACAAATAGTTTAAGCACTTCAATTCTGTAGGAGTGTATTCCTGATTGCAAGAGGAGATTTCCAGGAACTTAAAAAAACCATAAATGAATCTCTCCCAAAGATTTCAGTGTTGGGGTGGAGGGAACAGAAACTATTTAGAAGAATATGTATAAGATTGTGCCAAGAAAAATAATAATTGGCAACAAATATAATACTTTCAGCAGAAGGATGCTTTGGTTTTCTTGATACCATCCTGACTGTGCTATGTTTTGTATTAGCTGAAGACTAGATCGCAATAATTCCAAGTAAAACCCTTAAATCAATGTAACTGATCCTTCTGGGAAAATTTTGCAAGACCCGAAAAGCTTAATTTTGTGTCCAGCCCAAGCTTGAAGTTCCAGAAGAGTTTTGTTGTTGGTTATTTTATGATGTTTGGCTGCTATGGATTTTTTATTTTATATTAAGAAGTTTGTTTTATCTATTTTATTATAAGCTGCCCAGTTTAGGTATGAAAAATCAACTGGGTGACTTTGGGCCAATTACCAGGATACTGGTCCCAGGTGGGCAGCTATATAAATTAGATGAAAACCTCATCCCATTCAGTTTCATCTGAATTTAATACTCTCATTTAACACCAACTTGATAGTACATCATGAGAACTGTAGGAACCAGAAGGTCCAATGAAGCTCATCAGAAAAAAACAACACCTGCTCCAAAGTTTAATACTCTAAACTTGAGCCAATATCTACATTGTCTGAGTTACAGCTTTCAGGATGTGATTAGATTACATAGGGTAAGTCAGTAGCATGTAACCCTGCAAAATTTAGTGGTAATTGAAATCCAGATTTCTTCAGAAGTATTGTGGCCCAGGGGCTGTCCAATCTCATATAATAAGAGGCCCTTCAGTACCAACCCCATGCTTAATTGTCAAGTATTTTCTATTTGTAAGCAGTTCATGCAAAATCTTTCAAGACCTTTAAGCTGGGTGTAGTTACCTTAAATTTCCAAGAGATGGCAGAGTTCAATCAGCACAAGTTTTCAGACTTCAGGAGAAATAAGGGTGACTCACAGGGACAGCTCAAAATACTTTTACTACATTAGAATTTAAAAGTTTCAGAGCTGAAGTTGCTATACTGACTACTTTAGTAAACACCTAGCAAAATATTATTTTGCATATTGAAAAAAGTAAAACACAAGATTAGGAAAACACCATTTGTAAATTTAAGTTATTGCAAGAAATATATACACATAAATGTACACTCCTTATATAGGCATTACTGTATATTTGCAATAGCTTTAAACTCTGAAAAGATGCAGTTCTTAGATACGACAATTTTCAAGTTTCTTAAGCCTCAAATATCTTGAATAATAATAAATGAGGTTTTTATTTACTATTTGTCACATTAATAACAGTGGTGGGATTCAAACATTCCCTCCCCACTCTCAAAATTTCCCTAGCAGTTCTCCAGAACTTGTCAGAACTGGCTGAATACCACCTCTGATTGATAACCTCTCATGCACAGAAAAGACAGCCTCTAGAAGGATTGAGAACAAATAATCCATATATGAATTAGGTTTTGCCAGATACCTTCTCAACAAACTAGATTTGCTTCTGATATGAAACACGATTTGGCCACCTGAAGTCCCAGACCAAAACAGTCAGGGTTCCAAACAACACCCCCAACGAAATAAAATTCCAAGGCTTGGGTTTCCTCAAAGTTCCACTTTATTAGAGATGTCATGTTGACACATCTGGGAAAACCCAAATCTGAAAGCTCCCAGGTTTTCCCACCCAGTTGAAAGTTCAAGATCCTTTCCCAAAACCCACAAGTTCATCACATGATCCAATCCTTCACTGCCACAAATACGGATTCCTCCCATCCAGATCCGCCCAGGTGCAGAGACAAAAATGACCTTGACTTTCTAAGAAGAATGTTATTATGGCTACATATCACCCAATTCCATATAATCCCCTCTCCCATTTTCCCACAGTAGAAGGTGTGGCAGGCCTGAAATCCAAAAAGAAAAGATGGCTTGCAGGTCTTACACTCTAACTGTATCATCAAATGTGGATTTTCTGCCATTTTCAATACCAACACCTCTTTAATCTCTATCATCAGATAAAATCCCTTTGTGAGAGCTTTGAAAATTCTCTCCCACATAACCACATCATTTCAATTTCTTGCCATTTTGAAATGCAAAACATGATAGCTTTGTATAAGCTTAAAATAAGTTTATTATAGTTTAGAAGGTGAAGGAAAAAAACTTACTTCCTCTTGTAGTATGTAGTAAGGTTCTACATTTAGGCAAGAAAAACGAAATGCACAGGTACAGTATAGGTGGTACCTTGCTCAATAGTAGTAACTGTGAAAGGGATCTTGGAGTCCTAGTGGACAACCATTTAAATATGAGCCAGCAGTGTGCAGCAGCTGCCAAAAAAGCCAACACAGTTCTAGGCTACATAAACAGAGGGATAGAATCGTGAAGTGTTAATACCACTTTATAATGCCTTGGTAAGGCCACACTTGGAATACTGCATTTAGTTTTGGTCGCCACAATGTAGAAAAGATGTGGAGACTCTAGAAAGAGTGCAGAAAAGAACAACAAAGATGATTAGTGGACTGGAGACTAAAACATATGAAGAATGGTTGCAGGAACTGGGTATGTCTAGTTTAATGAAAAGAAGGACTAGGGGAGACATGATAGCAGTGTTCCAATATCTCAGGGATTGCCACAAAGAAGAGGGAGTCAAACTATTCTCCAAGGCACCTGAGGGTAGAACAAGAAGCAATGGGTGGAAACTAATCAAGGAGAAAAGCAACTTAGAACTGAGGAGAAATTTACTGACAGCTAGAACAATTAATCAGTGGAACAGATTGCCTCCAGAAGTTGTGAATGCCCCAACACTGGAAGTCTTTAAGAAGATGTTGGATAGCCATTTGTCTGGAATGGTATAGGGTTTCCTGCTTAGGCAGGGGGATGGACTAGAAGACCTCCAAGGTCTCTTTCAATTCTGCTATTGTATTGTATTGTATTCTAACCCAATAGAATTGCTATTTAGAGTTCAGAACTGCAATGAGGGGTCTTTTGTGCTCTCTGGGCTTGATGATGTTACCTAGTTTGGGTAATAAAATGTCGGTGAACAACAACTAAATTCAAAGAGAACCAAAGACCCCTCATAACTGATATTTACACAATGTGGCAGGTTGAATTGATACCCGATAGTGTTGGGACTGAAGCTATGCGTGAAGATCCTATGTATCTATCAAAACTTTGGGACTGTGCAAATTGTGTTGATTCTTCAGCTAAGCTTATGGATGTATATAATATGCATGTCCACTATTCTGTTGGAAGAAATGTCCATCGGGGTTCAGTTCCAAGTGGGAAGACACTGGAATCATGGGATCACATAGTTTGAGGTCTGGGCAAAAAAAAAAAAAAAAAAAAAAGGAAAGAGATGCTGAGAGTGCCTGGGTTTTATGGCCTCTCTGGGATTTTTGAATTTGAGCTTGTATTCTGATTGATTGTCAGACTCCCATGGGGCCATGCAGGGGTAACTTTGTAGGTTGCCTGTGTCCCAGGCTTGGTTGAGCCTTGCTGGGTGATGATGTAATGAAGGGGCTTTGGGCAATTCCTCCTATGGCTCTGCCTGAAGGAGATAGATCTTTGTTATGTAGAATAGACTGATCCAGGCCTTAATGGCCCATTGACAAAGGTGGCGGTGTGTATGTGAATTTCTGCCTCCCTTTTAGGGGAAATATTCTGCCCTTTTAATATTTCCTAAAAATCTCATTTTCCTAGGAGAGGGGTGGGTGTTAAGTTCCTCCAATCCAATGCAGTTGACAAAACACTTTGCGGACTCCTGGATCATGGATAAGGTTAGTGCATACAATTCCATCCTCCTGACCCACACTAATTCCATAATTTTTTGCTGTCTGTTTTTCTCCTAGGAAACAAACATATGCAAAAAGGATATATTTAAATATTACTTGGATAACACTTAATAACATAGAAATAATTGTTCCCTTTTGGATTGGATTGTTTGCTGAAATACAAAAGGAGAAAGGGGTACACATTATTTCTCAGGACTGCATGATTTTTTTTAATGTGTTGCATCTATCTGGATCCTTTGCAAAATTCAGTTATTGAAAATTGGAAGTGGGATTTCTTAACTTTTAAGAAAGTATAGTGTAAACCTCAACATAAACTTGATACATTTTACATGAAGATAAAAGAAGACATTATTTATCTGTCCCTTTAAATAGTCAGTGGAAAGAAATGAAAAAAAAATCATGCTGGCTACATATATGACATGGTCACACCTATTTTGCATGAACATCCCACCAACTGTGATGTTCACTCCCACTAAAATTCTGAGTAGAATCCCTGAGCTGTCAAATCGTTGTCCATCCAAATGTCTTGAAGAGTATTATGCAAAACCACAATTTTTACTTTTCATTTAGCATTGTATGTCAAGCATGGTTTGTCATTTGTTTTATGGAAGCTAGTGAATTGTGGTTTATCTTTTTTTAAAAAATTATGATTCAAGAAAACATTTCTTACTGTTGTGTGAGAATTCAGCCACTTATGGGATAGATTAATATTGTCCATTGCTGGATACTACAGTGACCAGATGATGTCAGAGAAAGCCTACTTTTGACCAAGAATTCTCATTCTCTGAAGCATTTTCTCTGATTTGTGATTGAGTTTAGAAATCTGAAGTTATTTTGTCAGCAAAATATCTAATGGATATTCCCAATTTCCCACCAATTGTTATGCACAGTATTAGGCATGAAGATTATAAGATGGGGTTGAGTGATATAGGGTGAAACAGTGCATGTTCTTTAATAATAGTCATAAAAAGATCAGAATTGCTATTAAAGTTAGTCTGATTCTCGCTGTGGCTGTTTACAAAAAATAAAATGCACTCTGTGACTGCATCAATATTTGTGCAATGTACTTAAAGCATAGCTATGAAACCAGATTTGAAAATGAGTGGGTTATATTTATTACAAATCAAGTTGTTCTGAGATGGTTGGAGTTGATTTAACTTTCTTAGGTTCAGATCACATTTCTACAAGCATTTCTGACTTGAATTTGCTATTAAAAGAAATGATTAAATAAAAGATTACGTCGTTTGCAAATATTCTGAATAAAATTATATTACCCAAAAATATATTGTTGCTTTGTTCATATATCTATGTATCATTGGTATCTCCATTTATATCATTTATGGCCTTGTTGTTGTTGTTAGTTGCGAAGTTGTGTCTGACACATCGTGACCCATGGACAACATTCCTCCAGGCCTTCCTGTCCTCTACCATCCGCTGGAGTGTAAGCTTAAAGCTTACACCTACTGCTTTGTTGACTCCGTCCTGCTACCTCATTCTTTATCGTCCTCTTCTTTTGGCCTGTATGCATATCTATCTTCTTAGATTTATTAATGTAACTTGTTATTTCAATTAAACATTCAAGGAAGGTTAGACTAAGAATGTAAGTACCATGCTAGCTTTCTTCAAATTGATCTTCTCCAGATGTACTAAAATTATGATTCCTAGAATTTGCAGCTCAAAAACCTACTGAGATCATGAATTCTCAGCAATGATAAGTAGAAGCAGAACATATATGGATGGATGCCCATTAATAACATTTAACAATGCCAAGCATGTCATAAGTCTTTGACTATGATGAATGAAAAATGATAACACATTTGTTTGCTCCCAAATAACATACACTAAACATCTGGTATTTAAGGCTATCTTACTTAATACAGTTCTTAATTTCACATCCGCTAGGATTTTCTACATCAATATAATAACTGAGGGTGGGGCGGGGAAATCACTGAATGTTTAAGCCTTTCTTGTCAAGAGACTGGGAATAATGGCAGTTTTTTTCCTCTGACTGTCCAGCACTGTCTATCAATTATACACTCTCTAGTCATGGAATTCCTAGGAAGTCTGCATTTTTATATATCAAGCCTTTGGGCCCCCTTAGTGACATTAGCTGAGTGAAAAACTTCATGGAATAATTGCTTTTGAAAGATCTATTATTTTTGTTAGAGTGATGCTGCCAAGACATTCCTAGTTCTCTGGAAACATGAGTTTCCTCAGAGAAATGTCCTTTTTCGGGTACCAGGAATGCCCTGGCGACCTCACTCTAAAAATTAATAGATCCTTCAAAAGCAACTATTCCAAGGGTGGGTTTCTCCCAGTTCACATCGGTATGCCAGAACCGGTTCGTGAAATTTAGTGTACTTTTTGTTCCAAAAGGAAGGAAGGAAGGAATGGGGAGAGATACGCACAAGAAAGGAAGGAAGGAAGGAATGGAGGGAGAGTGAGAGGAAAAAGAGAGAGACAGATAGAAAGAGAGAAAGAAAGAAAGAAAAAAGAAAAAGAAAGAAAAAGAAAGTGGGAAAGAGAGATGAAAGAAAGAAAGAGTGGGAGAGAGACAAAAGGAAGGAAGGAAGGAAAGAAAGAAAGGAAGGAAGGAAGGAAGGAAGGAAGGAAGGAAGAAAGAAAAAGAATTTACTACCACAATTGAGCCCAAAATTTTGGTTGCTAAGCAAGAGCATTGTTAAGTGAGTTTCACCATATTTTCCAAGTTGGCCACACCCACCTGGTCACACGCCCACCAAGTCATGCCCGCCTGGTCACATGACCGCCGAGCCACTCCCACAAAACAGGCCACACCTACAGAATAGGTTCTAAAAAATTTTGAAACCCACCACTGAACTATTCCATGGATTTTTTCACTCAGCTAATGTCTCAAAGACTTGACATGTAGAAACGCAGACTTCCTAAATTCCCAGCATATCATGGAAGATAATGCCAGTGGACTTCTCTCATTTTTATAGCTGGGTTAATACATCTTGGTAAGCTATGATGACAGAGCCTTTTAGGGCTCAGGCCGTAGCCATTGGCTCTATGTCTGAAGGGTATCTTTTCCAAAAAGATTGGTCAATATTTAAAATGACTATATGGAACAGAATGTTCCATTCAACGCAGTAAAACTGGTCAATAATAATATAGTTTAGTATTTTGCATTTTTCCACACGCTTTTATTTACTGGATAACACTTGCAAAAATTACACTTACAAATGTGTAGTGCATTGGTAAGAGAGTTTTGGGGTGCCTCTTAAAACAAGACTCCCTGTACCTGGAAGCCTGCAAAGGGGAGGAAATGATGAATGTACACCACAATACAAACTCCGTCCCATTTGTACTTGGTTTTGATCTTGGTTTAGTGTGCTGTGAGAACTAAACTACAGTCAAGCCTTGGATGCAAGGGTGGGCTTCTGGGAGTTCACAGGGGTTCGGGAGGACCTCTAGCTATGATTCTGTGCAGCTTGGAGAACCCACAAATCCCACCCTTGGCTGGCCCTGCCCTGCCCACCCCGCCCCTCCAAGGAGTCCCCATGTGGCCCGTTTTGGATGCAGGTAAGTGCAGGGTGCGCATGGAGGCTCAGGGAGGGTGAAAAAACGGGCCTACTGGAAGTTCGGGAAGGCTGGAAATGGCCCATTTCTGGCTTCCAGAGGGCCTCCGGAGTCCGGGGAGGCCATTTTCGCCCTCCCAGAGGTTCGAGGAAAACCTCCAGAGCCTGGGGAGGGCAAAGATGCACCCCCCACCATGGTGCAGGAGGCCGACAGGGCCACACCCACCATGGTCACGCACACCCAGCAACCAGGCAGAGAAACCTCTTGCTAAAATTTTTGAATCCCACCCCTGCTTGGATGCCACTTCATTACCAAACTTAAAACAAACCCAGTAATGCCAGGTGCAGAGTAATTGGGGTCACCGACTTACTGACACTGCATTTTAAGTGGGTAATGGTGCTCCACAGGAGTAACTATACATAATTGATGTGAATTCAACCCTCCCCTAATAATAAATAAGGATGATTTGATCTCAATGTTTGCCTAAAACTGCTTAATCTTTTTTTTCCAAGTATACATTTGTTCCATTCTATTTCTGTAGCTAAAAGCAAATGACAGGAAGAGTATATGAAAAACAGTCAAGAAGGTCACCATAACAATATGATCAGAGCTCTGCTTGTTTATTATTTGTATCTCCACCCTGATTTTGTTTTCTCATACTCTGTGAACCCTCCGAAATAGAGCAGAGGAAATCTGTGTACTTGAGCATACACCCCAAATACAGCAGAGGTGGGTTGGTTTGGCCTGTATCGGGCGAACCAGTAGTGACGACAGTGGGAGGCTCCGCCCATCCACCTGGACGCTTCTGCTCATGTGCAGAAGCATTGCGTGTGCACAGATGAGTGCGAGCAAACTGGTAGCGCCGGGATTTGCAACCCACCTCTGAAATATGGCTATGATTAGGATAATTTGAGATAATAGGTGTCTAATTCAGTTTGAAAGAAAAAAAGCAATTGATGAAATACTTAGAAACTACTAAGGAAAATATTTTTTTTTTAAAAAAGGCAGAGACACATGGCCAATAAGTATACTATGAAGAAATTTCACAAATCAACAACACAGACTTGGCCTGCCCCTAGATTTTCTGCAATTTATGCAATAACTCACAGAAGGAAGCGTATTCAAGAAGGCATATACACTGAAGTAAAAAAACACTGGGAACATGAAGTTTAGATTAAAGTTCAAGCAGCGTGAAAGTGCCAAGCACTCAGCAGCTAAGTGATGGCTAAGTCAGGGTCCAAAAGCTGGAAATTTTATAAATAAGTATCCAGAAGCCAGGAAATCAGGGCAGCCTGATAACGAAGGAGAGAAATCAGATACAAAGATAATGTTTTATAGAGTGGCAGACAGGTAGGGAAGAATGGAAACCTAGTGGCCAGTGGATTAAACTGAAACCAGTTCCAAACAGATATTTTGCTTAACCCAGAAGCAACTTAAGGCCTCTGTGTTCTCATGATGGATAACCATTTGATTGGGATCGTATAAGGCAGAGGTGTCAAATGTCACGTGACGTATCTGGACTTTCCCCCTTTCATTAAACCGGGTATGGGTGTGGCCAGAACGTGATGCATCCTGCCCAAGGGCCAGGAGGTTAACACAGGTGTGGTATTCACTTACCTTCTCTACTGGTTCACAAATGTGCACGTACACCAGAGGTGGGTTCCTACTGGTTTGGCCTGGTTCGTCTGAATCAGTAGTGGTATGCCGGCCTGGGTCGCAGAACCGGCAGTGGCCCAGACTGGCTATGCCCCGAACCAGTTCCCCGGTTGCTGCCATTTTTTGGGAGTTCTGCATCCAGCGCATGCAGTGTAACCCAGCGCACGCAGTGCGTGCATGTACAAGCCATGTGCATGAGGAACTGCCAGTAATGCTGGCTGAAACCCACCCCTGACGCACACGCCACGTCCGCATATGTACTCCGCCTTTGACGCATGCGCTTTGCCTAAAAAAGGGGCCTAAATG
This sequence comes from Thamnophis elegans, assembly GCF_009769535.1. Classification (NCBI taxonomy): domain Eukaryota; kingdom Metazoa; phylum Chordata; class Lepidosauria; order Squamata; family Natricidae; genus Thamnophis; species Thamnophis elegans. Next base: position 122,085,463 of record NC_045543.1, on the reverse strand, counting down.
GGATGCCATAGAACTGCGGTTTGGGTGAACCATTCAGAACCTGCAGAATACCACCTCTGGTTTGACAGCCCTGGTATAAGATCTCCTGCCTTGAGCAGGGAGTTAGACCAAAAGACCTATCAGGTCCCTTCCAGCCCTATGACTATGTTTTGTATCATAAGTTGACCTCAGAGGTCTCTTCCAGTCCTGTAGTGTGGCATATATTGGATTCCTGAGTTCATTTGTTAATTAGCTGAGGTGTAATACAAATCAAGGGAAAAAACACACTCTTTTTCTTGCAAAGCCCTCAGTTTGCAGAGTTTCTGTACATTTGAACTCTGCTTCAAGAGTCCTTCCAGTTGAGTTTCAGCTGGTCACACACAATACACAAATCTTTGAAGGAAAAAGAGACTTGAGAAAAAACCTTCACTGAAAGTTCTCCAGATTTTGGGAAATAAAATCAGACCAATGCACAATACTGTGTAGAAGCCATCTCAAAATACAACCATCCAGCACTCCACTGGGCAGTTGGAACTGCTTAGCAGATCTTTACAACTATTTTCACCAGGACAGGAATACTAACACTAACAATAAGGGAAACTTACTCTTTCCCTTTTTTTTCCAGCAGGAAGCAAACTGGCATTGGGTTGACTGCTGCTGGTTTTTAAATGTCTGCTTCATGGGGAAGGGGCAGTTTCAAGGACAGGGTCTAATAATTTATTTTCTTTTTCTTCTAGGGTAAAGAGAAAAGAAGATTTGTGTTTGGAATATTTTTCTGGTGTCCAAGTTCAGCATTATTCACATTTTTTTTCTTTTTACGACCCTTTAATCCAGTGTTTCTCAACCTTGGCAACTTGAAGATGTCTGGACTTCAATTCCCAGAATTCCCCAGTCAGCAAATGCTGGCTGGGGAATTCTGGGAGTTGAAGTCCTGACATCTTCAAGTTGCCAAGGTTGAGAAACACTGCAATATTTGGATGACTCAAGAAGAGAGAGAGAATGGGAGAGAGGAGCAAAGATTAATACTAGTCCCTGCCCTATGTGGCATGTGGGAAAACAAAACAAACTACGCTTGTTGCCATATAGCAAGCAGACTGATTCTTTCAGCTCAGAAATGATACTGTTAAGCATGGTCATGGTTTCTCTAATGAACTATCTAGAGACTGGACCTTAAAAACACAATAGCCATCATTTCTGAAGAACTGTTTGATTATTATTTTTTACAGTAACTTCACAACTTGTGGTAAGCAATGTTCATGGTTTGTCAGTTTTATCTTAATATGTTGCGTAAAACTGCTTAGGGGTGGTTTATTTATGCAACCAAGATTAAATGAATCATGGCATAGCATGGTATGTGAATTTCAATATTGTCTTCCTGACAACTAAGAATTAGGGTTGTCTTTATAATTTATGTCAAATTTATTACTGTGAGCTGCTTTGGATTTATTTTATTTTTACTAAAGAGAAAAGATAGAAATTTATACCTTTTTTTTTTTTTAAAGAGACTTGTTATCTTTGATGTGTTCCCTTTTTCAATTCATCATTGCTTAAAGTTACTATTGAATCTCTCCACACACACACACCCTACCCTTCACTGAATTGCGACAGAAGCTATTTTGACTGAGTTACAACAAATCCAGATGGTGCTATAATACCCATCACCTGCTGCAATTCCTTTAGGTCTTGTTATCTCTGAAACAGCTTTACATGCTTTTTAGCAATTTGTTCAGCATAAAATGGCTGAGGAGACAATTTTCTGACCAGCTTTATGCACACATTTACTGAGCAAGGAATGTTTGGAGACTCTAAATGTTTTACAATTACACTGATATTCCATTTTGGCCATTTCTGTTGAGAGCCCAGTCAAGGCCACTTCAAGACTATCCCTGCTTGTCCTCATTTTTCCCGATTGAAAATTTCATCACATACTAGATGGAAAGACAAATCTTTTGCTATAAGAGCTGATGATTTTGTTAGATCTACCAAAAGCTACAAAGTGGGCAATCTATGATTTCCCTTCTTGGATCAGAAATTCAGCTGCCAGAAAGGAGAAGTGAGGCAAATTTTCTTTATGAAAATGTGTGCCATTATATACAAACCCAAACCGAAACCCAAACCCAAAATTGCTCTGATAGTTAATCCCAAAATAAATTGGCACAACTTTCAAATATTATTCTCATCAATATTTGATGAGGTCCGCTTTCAGATGAGTACATAATTTTCAAACAAGTGCCCTAAAATAAAATTCAAGTTCATGCAATTCATTTCACTCCTCAGCACCGGTAAAAGTTTTTGGTAGCAGTGGCTAGTCAGAGAACAAAGTGAATTGGTCAAAGGAATCCTGAAGTACTATGGTTTCAGTGGTGGGTTACGACCGGTATGCTCCGATATGGGCATGGTTCCTGGCAGGAGTACCAGTTACTGTTCTGGTACAGTGCTCAAGAGGGCCCACCTGCCCGCCCGTGCTACTTACCGGTATTTGAGCTCTTTGGCGCTTCCATGCACATGCGCGGAGCGTACGGCGCCTGCGTGACGCTCCGCTAAGCGGCTGGAGCATCGCAGAGACGTCACAGACCATCTCAGGAGGTAAGGACACATATGCGCCCTGCATGCCTGTACTGGTTGCACCGTACTAGTTGCACCAGGATCCAGAACCCACCACTGCATGGTTTACATCAAGGGCATCAAACTTAAGGCCCAGAAGCCAGATCTGGTGCTTAGATCTGGCCTAGGGGCCGTACAAAGGACTGGCCCACAGTGCCTCTGCCAGTGAAAACAGAGCACGGGAGGGCTGCCCGTGGCCCTCGCAAGCTCCATTTTCACTGACAGAGGATTGCAGGAGGCCGTCGCAGCTGAAAATGGAGCTCGGGAGCTCATTTTTACTTGCAGAACACTTGGGTCACCACAGGTGCCCCCGACATGGGTGATGTCAAGCTGCCCATGCTCACCCTGCCCATGCCCCCCTGCCCCCCAAGGTCAAATACAACCCTGATGCAGCCTTCAATGAAATCAAGTTTGACACCCCTGATTTACATTATTTTAATTCTGAGCTATATTCATACATAAATTCAATCCAAACTGTTTCCCACATAACATTGAGAGGTTTTTTGTGTGTGTTTCATATGTACAAGAAAAGTCATATTTACATATGAAGTTATTTAATAGTTCCTAAACTCTGCATATATTTGTATAGGTTGCATGTAATGAAAGGGCAAAAGTATTTGGTTATACTTTTTGAGTTGCACAGTTTGGGGAAAAAATGGAGTTTGGAGAATAACTGGGTTGCAGTCCAGTAGTACTTTGAGCAGCATAAATGAGAATGGTTTTTTGAAGGATATAATCCTTCTAAGATCTTGGAGCATCCCAAACTGCTAATGCTTTGATATTGCGGGATCTCAACATTCTCAAAGCATTTGGATTAATTTCTTGGATAGTTAGCCAGTTCATGAGTTCATCATCATCATTCTGCCTGCAATGGTTCACTGGTGCCTTTCTTGAATTAAAATGTTATTCACTCTCTTCCATTGCATGATGTATTAAATTTGCATCATGTAATGTTGCACAACCAAGATATAATAAGGCTCAAAGGAGTCTTGTATGTCTTGACAAAGAGCATTGCCACCACCAATCTCTCTCTCTCTCCCCACTTCCTCCAAGAGAGAAGGAGAGAGTGAGGGGGAGGGAGGGAGAGAGAAAGAGAGGGGGGGCAGGCATCAAGAGGTTAGCATGGAAAAATATTCTTCCAATGCATCTCTGACACTTTCATGATGTATGGTCAAAAATCTGCTTACCTAACCAAACTAAATGCTAGTTATTTGATATAGCATGGCAGATTTAATGAATAAATGCAGAATTCATTATTAGAACAGTTCACATAAATATGTTTTAGAAAAAAGAACAATCCCTTGGGTGTTTTTTTTTAGTTCCTCAACATAAAAACCTTTCTTTGGATGACTGCCTACCACTTAAATTCAAGCTTATAACCACAGATTTCCATATGTCACTAAATTATAATTTGGGACAAAGTCAGCTTAGTCAACAGTGAGGAACATTGTAGAGTTAGCATTTAGCAACATCTGGAAGACCACAGATGTTCCTGATCTGAGAGAGGGGCATGTTGCTGATTTTCCCACTTGCTGTTCAAATGAAGGAGAAACTGCTACATGGCACTAGACAAAAGTTCTTTCCGAAAAGAGAAGTGATTTCAAATATTTCATATTTTCCTCATTTTTACAATTTCAGCAGTAATTAAAGTCTTGTTTAAAATGGGCAAAGGATTTTGAAAACGATTTTGTTTTTTTTAAAAGGACTATGGGGAAGAAAACCTGCAATAAATACAAGTAGTCCCAGACTTACAAAAGTTCATTTAGTGACGGTTCAAAGTTACAGCAGCACTGAAAAATGGGACTTACGACCATTTCCCACACTTAACGACCTTTGTAGCATCCCCATGGTCATGTGAACAAAATTCAGATGCTTGGAAACTGGTTCATACTTGTGATGGTTGCTCTGTCCCAAGTGGTGATCCCCTTTTGCAGACTTTTGACAAGCAAAATCAATGGGAAAGCTGGAGTCACTTAACAATCATGTTACCAACTTATCAACTGCAGTGATTCACTTAACAACTGTGGCAGGAAAGATCATAAAATGGGGCAAAACACACTTAACAAATGTCTCACCTAACAACAGAAATGTTGGGCTCAATTGTGGTCGTACGTCAAGGACTACCTGTACCAGTGGTGGGTTGCAGGCGGTATGCCCCAGTACGGGTGTACCGGAGCCTGCCCGGATCACAGGGTTCTGTTCTGTAACGGTGCTCCGGAGGGCCCACCCGCTCACCCGAGCTCCTTACCTGTCCTTTAAGACCTTTGGCGTTTCTGCGCACATGCATGACATGTACAGCGCCTGCACGACGCTCCGTCAAGTAGCTGGAGCGTTGCGGAGGCTTGCGGAAGCGTCACTGGCATGTACGATGCATGCGCCTGCTGTGCATGTGTGCGCATGAACTGCATCTGCTGTGCATGTGTGAGCATGCACTGCATCTGCTGTGCACGTGTGCGCATGCACTGCATGCATCCATGTGGGCAATGCTGGGATCTGGAACCCACCACTAACTTGTACACACTTTTCAGAGTTGAAATAACTTGGCCAGATGTTCTTTTCCAGCTCCTTCTTTCCTCTTCCAGTTAAAGCACTTATTGCAAATCATTTTTTGTTTTAAAGCAGTTTTGTAGAACTACTAAAAAGAACTAAACCCTTTTTGTCTTGAGTTTGTCATAAATCATGGAAGTACTGATCTAACTGTTCTATCTGTAAGTTTTAACAGTTTTTTCAAATATCACCTTTGACATAATCCATATTGTAGCCAAAGGTCCATTTGATATAATTCTTTATTTTTAGTCCTGTTAGTATAAACATAAAGCTTTATGGCTTAAAAACAGAGAACATTTCTTTGAAAAACACTTTACATTTTGTTGTGCTTGTAACCTTTGTCCCATAATGCAAATTAGAGTTCTTTTTCAGGAGAAGCTCATCATTACAAGACTAACATTTCTGTTGTTGTTTTATGCAAGATTTTGCTAGATGTCTAATTATGATGCAGAGAATTTCAACTTTTGGGTATTTTCAGTTTGTATTTCTTAAACCGGGGGACCAAAGATGGACAACTTGTGACTCTCATAATGTTTTTGAACTTCAGCTCTTTAATGGTGAGAGACGTTAGGCACATATGTTTCTGTGATAAGTCATGATTCCATAATATGTATCATGATATCATTGTTTAGTTAGTGCAAAATATATAATAATGGGGGCCTAGCTAGGCTGCATCAACAGAGGGAGAACATCAAGATCGCGAGAAGTATTAGTACTGCCCTATGTTACACTGGTGTTTGGAACTGCATCCAATTCTGGTTCCATGATTAAAAAAAAATGCTGAAGCTCTAGAAAGTGTGGAGAAAAGAGCAGCAAAGATGATAAGAAGTCTGGAGCCTAGACTGTCTGATAGAAGTGTCAAACTGGCGACCTGTGGGCCAGGTGCATCACGCACAGGCCAAATTCACCCCAACTTCACGAAGGGGAAAAACATTGTGAAACGTCACATTGTGGCAATGTGACGCCACAGGTTTGAGACCTGTGCTTCGCGTTTGACACCAATGAGGAATGGAGAAGGGAGCTAAGTATGCCTAACTTAATAAAGGGGTGACATGATAACCATCTTCCGGTAATTGAGGGGCAGTCAAAGGGATGAGGGGGTCAACTTATTCTCCAAAGCACCTGAGGGCCAGACATGAAGCAATGAGTGGAAGCCTGTTAAAGAGAGATCCAATCTGGAATTACAGAGACGTTTCCTGACATTAACAATACATAATCGATGGAATAGATGTAGATGCTCTAGCATTGGAAGTTTTGAAGAAATGATTGGCTATCTCTCTTATTATCTGGTATATACAATGAGATCTTCTGCCTTGGGCAGAGGGTTGGTCTAGAAGACCTCAAAGGTCCCTTCCACTTCCATTATTCTATGTATGTGTGACATAAACTGAAGTTTGATTACTGCAGCTTGCCAACTCTCTTTTCCTTAACTTTTGGCAAGTTACTTTTCCTTTATGCATTTTCTCTTGATTATGTTAGTTTTCACTGCCAGAATCTCTATCTGTTTTTAACTTGGCTTATCTTGGATTTGAGCCTAGTCTAAGCAAGTTTTTCCTTTTAAAACAAACTTCAGATATCTGACACTTGTTCTGTATTGGACTGATGTTAGAATAAATGTTCCTATTGTATTTAAGAACACATAAATGTATTTCAATAACTTCTTAAGCATGAAGTCTGAGAGAAAACAATGTTTTCTGGAAAAGGTATCAGAGAATATTAACAAGGAGTATATGTCAAATGAAGTCCCATGGGACTGTTTTCATGATGATGTTCATGTGCATCTTCGGAAAAGTGCATATAGACCACAGGTGGGTTCCTACTGGTTCGGACCAGTTTGGTCGAACTGGTAGTGGTTTGGTGGCCTGGGTCGCTGGAACTGGCAGTGACCCAGGCCTGCCACGGCCCCAAACCGGTTGTCCTATGGGACCGCCATCTTGATTTTTGGGTCTGCGCATGCACAGAACAATTGTAATTGCACAAATATATTTTTTTTCCTTTTAAAAACATTTTGCGCATGCGCAGACCTATTTCTGTGCACTTTTTTTAATGACAAGCATAACAATCAATTCAGATGTTGTAGACAGAAATGAATCCATAACACAAAGGCATCAGTCAACATAAATGACCAAACCCTTCATTTACTGTTTGGCCTCAACTTAAAATCATCTAAAATGTACAGTTGATTTTAGAGATCTTTTCTCAACCTTCAGCATTTTCTTTCAGTGGGTTTCCACATGTACACACAAAATAGACACACACACACATCCTGCCATTTCAAGATTTCTCTGTGGGGCTATATAAACTCCATTTTGTAAGGGATAATGCACACTACTGGAAAGGAAATTCCCACACAATAACGTAGAACTCTAAATTGATATATGGTTGTAAAAATAATGTTATGTGGCTTGGGTAGTTTTAATTAAACAATTAAATACACTGTACTTCATTAATTTATAAGGCAATAAATCTGAGCTCTAAATTAAACTAACCAAAAGGCAAAGGTGTACGTTATGTTTTAACATACACCTTTGCCATGTGTAGGTTATGTTCTAATGCAGTGATGGCTAACCTTTTTGTCTTTGCATGCCGAAAGCATGCACACCCATAATGCAATGCGTGCATTCCCCCTGCGTGCGCCCCACTCCAGTGCATGTGTATGTGCATGCATCTCCCGCATGAGCATCTCCCATGCATGCGCAGCTGGCTGGTGGCAGGCGCACGTGCATATGTGGTGGAGCTGAGCTGGGGCGATGGCTCACACACCCAAAGAGAGGGCTTTGCGTGCCACCTGTGGCACGGATGTCATAGGTTCGCCATCACGGTTTTAATGTGTAGGTTACCTTGTCCTGAGATCCGGGTAATAGAAAGTTTCATTATCTTGATGTCTTCCCGTCCACTTCCCCAAATCCTTTAATATCCCTTTCCCTTTTTATCCAGCCCATCTTTCTCATTCTATTTAGTTTCTTCTTTCCAGTCCTACCTAGTTTTCCTCATGACACAGTGCTGAGCTACAAATTACATGACATCTTTATCCTACTTGACTTCTTAGCAATTTCACTTAGGCAAAAAGTGATGCTGACTAGGAATAATGGTAGCTGCAATTTAGCATCTCTGGAGTGCACAAGATTGGAGAAAAGTGCCTTTGGGCAATACTTTTCCCAATACATAAAAAATACATAAACGAATGCCAATCTGTGATGTCTCCAAAAGAAAGTTGATGTAACCATGGTTTTCTTTTTGGACCAGTTTCAAGATATTGACTTGAACATAGTTCATGTTAATCAATACTAGCTTTGCTGATATTAGCTAATACCTAAAGTTCTGGTTCAAAGCATCTAAAAGTGTGATGCATTTCAGATACCGGTATGTCACCTGTCTTAAGAAACATCAGATACCTGGATATTTTGCTTTAGGCAAGAGATAGTAGATATAAAACCATATCACGAAGAGCTGTGGTGGCATAGTGGTTAGAATGCTGTACTGCAGGGTATTTCTGCTGATTGCTGGCTTTGCCAGTTTGAATCTCACCAGGCTCAAGGTTGACTCAGCCTTCCATCCTTCCGAGGTTGGTAAAATGAGGACCCAGATTGTTGGGAGCAACAATAGGCTGACTCTGTAAACTGCTTAGAGAGGTCTGTAAAGTACTATGAAGTGGTATATAAGTCTAAGTGCTATTGCTATCATTCACTCAAATTTAAAACATCATCACCTCTTATAACCCACAGATATCCAAAATACAAACTATTTTGTAAAATATAAGATTGTGGGGATTCAATAGACTTCATAAAGGAAGCAGGAAAAAAGGTATGTTTCAAGGTGTTGAGATGTTGATACCAATCCTATCAACATATCTAAATTGCAAGCTCCCTGACATTTCTTCTAATTAAAAGCAGTAGTAATGACTCTTGACTCTCAAAATAGCAGCCATCACGCATTAGCCTCCGTAGTAAACGAGTGTAAAAAACCCTTTGCATTCTAATCATTCCAGGACATAGGAAAACTACATTCCATTAGATCCACTGAGGAGCACTGCAGAGTTCAGGGTCCGTAATTTTACTTCCTAAAATAAACCATGTTTACGTTAAATGCAAGGCATTCCCATGCCAGAAAAAGAGTCCATTAAAATATTTTGTTATTGCCAAATGATGTATCAACTGTTGTATTTCATTCTATACTACTTTCCATATTTAGTCAGCTCTACAAAAGAAATAGGCAATTTAGTTTCCATTTGTTTTCTCAAATTTCTTGGGATACCTTTTAAGGAGTAAATTATTCCAGTCTGCCACCACTTGATTTTCTTCAAATGTGTTAGATTAAAATCCCCATCCAGCAAATCCACACCCTGAAGAAATTCCAACCTCCAGAGAATATTAGGTTAAGGAACTACTAACTCAGACAAACAATCAAACAAATTGCCTAATCAAGGAACTATCAAGAACACTCCCACCAACACAATATACAGTAGCTCTGAATGTCCCAAATTTGTTCTACAGTAATGTCATAATGATTCTCTCATTGGGAACTGCATAACTACATGTGATATACTTTTACTAAGAAATAATCTATAAAGAAATAAAAGGCTTTGGGGAGTATTGATATTTAGTACAGGTATATAAGGACCACAAAGTTGTTCCATAAAATATTGTCAGGAAAAGAGTCTTACATTCCTATGAGTCCTTGGTGTTCTCAGATCTTGGTTGTTTCTTGCAAACATTTCATTTCCCAATTAAGGTAATGCTGGAAGGGACTGGGATTTGCTCTGTGTTTATACACAAGTGGTTTGTTCTGTTATTGTTGGTGGGAGTATTCTTGATAGTTTCTTGATTAAGCTGTGGTTTATTGTTTGATTGTTTGTATGAGTTAGTAGTTCCTTGATTGGGGTACTGCTTATTATTGAATATCTGGTATTAATTAACTGGATGTTGATTGTTGGCAAGGAGGTATTTTTGGTCTTTTTTGTTTCCTCTTTAGCTTTTTTATTGTCTCTTTTGAATGGTAAGTAGATATCGTTTAGCTCTATGTGCTTGTTGATGGCTGATTTTTCTGAGTGCCAGGCTTTCAGGAATTCTCTAACTTTTTGAGCTTAGCTTTGTCTACGATGCTCACAGTTTCCCAATTTGAAACTATGGCTAAGTCTGTCCCTATATTGTGCAATGCGTTGCAGATAATTGGTAAATCTATCTAAGGCAGTAGTTTTCAATATGGCAGCTTTAAGATGTGTGGACCCCAACTCTAAGAGTTCTCCAGCTAGCTATTCTTGCCTTGATTATACTTAACATCTTGTCCCCCATTAAAATACAATGGAACTATAACAACTTGCTTTTTTATAAGCCAGTTAAAATTACTTTGTTTGATATTCTATTATCCTGGCTGGGCTTTTAGGGCTGTCAATGTGCAATGTCCTCAATTATAATGGAAACTGAGCTCATAAACAAAGCTAGTCTTTCAGACCCATATATTTTGATTTCAGTCCCCATTTTGCAGAAGTAGAATGTACGTGACTCAGGAAAGAATGAAGGAAATGAGTACAGGACACAGGCAGAATCTGCATTTCCAAGGGCAGTGTGACTTAGTGGTTACGGTGTTTGTTTAGGACTTGGAAGATTCAGATTTGAGTTCCCGCTCAGTCAGAGAAAGTCATTGGGTGCCAGAGGTGGCTTGCTGCCGGCATTACTGCCGGTTTGCTTTGCACATGCTTTGTGTGCGCTATGTGGGCGCTGTGTGTGCACAGTTGAATGTAAATTGTTGTGCGCATGTGCACAACATGAAAAAAAAAGATTAAAAACCAAGCCAGCAATGGCAGCGGCAACTGGGGAACTGGTTTGGGGGTGTGGACAGTCTGCCGTCCCTACAAATTCGGTGACCCAGTCCCAATATGCGCTACCAGTTTGTCTGAAACGGTGCTAACCAGTGGCAACCCACCTCTGCTGGGTGCATTTGAACTAGAATTCTCTTCTCTTCTAGCAATTCTCTCTCAATGCATCCTTTTTCACAATATCACTATTGTTTTGGGGGGAAATGATATAAGCTAATCTGAGTTCTTGAAGAAAGGCAGGATGTAAATATAACAAATTAATAAATCATATTTGAATCTACAAAACAAAATAGATTACCTCATTCATAGAATTCAAGTATGCAACACTCAAGGAAACATCGATAGTAAGGAAGAATGAAACTCATGTCTGACTGCACACATGAGTTATAGTATGCATATGACCCTACCTGTAAATACAGAGACATCCAAGAGTAGGCCTTAAAGCATTTGCATGTCCAGACTAAACAAAAAACAAAAAAGTAAACATACATGTATCCAAGGAGAGCATTGAAAGCTTTGAGTTATACTGCTCCTAGGTTTTTAAAATATTAACAATATAAATAGATAATTAAACAATCAAAAGGAGGTCTAAGCAAAGAATATGAGAAGTTGGGAGCTCCATTTGTTCTGTGTGTAACAATAGGCACCTGGAACAAGATATAATCAATATAGTGAAGAGTAGGGGTGACAAACTCACAGCGTCATGCTGTCATTACATGACGTATTGTGACTCCACCCCCAACACTAAACCGGAGGTGGGCATGGCCAGCACAAGATGCATCTGGCCCGTGGGCTGCAAGTTTGACACCCCTAGTATATAGATAATACAGGTCTTTAGTTCTAAGGGCCATGCTTTTCCTAGACTGATATTCTTACACAGCACCTGACAAGCTATGACAGATTAGAAAAGTCTTATCTCTATAGAATATTTTACACAGAGCAAAGTTTAACTTGGATTTCTTCCAACCTGTTGACTATTATTTATCTACCAGCACCTTGTTTACTGAGGTAGAAAAACAGCAGGTGACAATGACAAAAGGAAAGTAATAGATTTTCCTGTAGGAAAGGTCTGTAGATCACTGTGACAGTAGATATGAAGTAGGCAGATGGTGCAAGCTTCTTTTCCTGCCGTTGTCTGATAAATTTGTGAAGGACATTTGCCTGGAACTCTGGAGAATAGTTATTGGTAAGTGAACATCAGCCTTCTCCAAACTTTTATCAATTAAGTTTGATTATAACATCTATTCTTTCCAGGTTCATGCTGAAAATCTGGAAATAAGAGTTTGGGATGACTACCGGTACAATAAGGAATAGGAAATGAGATGATCTAATCAGCATAGGCAGCTTGTAGCTCCCTAGATATACAATATCACCACATCACTGCTATGGCTTACATGCTTGCATAAGAGATGTGGATGCAAATATGTGGTAGCAACATTTGATAAAAGGCACCCTAATAAAATAAATAAATAAATAAAACACATGCCATCATTTTGGTATCACTGTGTTTTGCTAAGGTGCCATCACTTGTGTCCTCATGTGATAAATGTCATCATATATATTATTTTCTGTAACCTGATAGATTGAGGATCTTAAAATAATCAGGACTTTTCTGCTTTACATTAAAAAAGAATACACGGCATACACATTCAACTGCATCAGAATTTAACGTTTGCGACCAAAAATGAAAAAGGTACAATTCTACCAGATCTGTTGTGATTTCTCCAGAATCTCACCTATCTAACGGTCTCAGCGCTTCTATTAAAACAGAGGGTTCACTGGTTTTTTTGACCCAGAGAAAATTGATCAACATCATTTAAAGCTTTTGTTTGATGTTTAACACATTTTTCATTGGGGAAAGGGAAGTAAAGGACTGTATAATTTATATCTTCCCTCGTTGTATTCTTAGCTAAGATCCGTGATTTTAAACATAGAGAGCAGGAGACTCCCAATATGTCAGACCTGCCCCTATTCAGGCCACTGTATAGAAACCACAATTCTGTTGCAGATGGACGAAGACCTTTGAAAAGATTGAGATGTGTTTATGCTGGCTACTTTCAAAGAGTCTTTCATCTCCACAAAGCAAATTATTAACACATTCCATTGAAGATGTGGGTGTGGAGGCTAGCCTTGGAAGAAATAATAATAATAATAAAAAATGAAGCTGCTCCCCCCCCCCACCCTCGGTTCTTAATGATAGTAAGTGGATCCCAGCCAAGATCTTATGCCCAGCAGATTGTTTGTCTGGAAAAGTCCTGTGGGCTGCAGCTTTTATGCCATAGAATTTCCAGTGTGAGATCTCTGGTGGTGTGGGAGACCAGGGCATGCCCAGATTCACGAGTTAAAGGCATGCTTCTGAGCCGTAGCCTCTCCCTCTGGGTCTTCACATGAGTGAACGTGAGCCTTTGTTCCCGGTTGTAAATCTTTACTTTTCAAAACCAAGGAGGGGGAGAACAGTAGAATATGAAAAGTAGTTAATAAATTACTCTGCATTCTTTACCCCGTTTGAGATACACTTAAGCCTTGTCTCTCTGTTCTTCAGCATGTATTTATAACCCCAGGAAAGAAAGACCACATTCCCTATTGAAAGACTCTGCCCTGTGTGCCCATCTACAGCAGGGCTGCAAAAATCCAGATGATGATCGGATGGCATGAAACAGATTTTTAAAAGTTAACTCTTGGCTAGGGATAGATTTTTACAGCTGTGAAATTTTAGACTTACTATTGTTCTAATGGAAGGAAAGTGATCTAAAAGGGAACCTGATCTTTACTCTCATCTTCTTGTATAGTTTAATAACCCCAAGTTTCACTGCATTCAGTGTTCCTTAAGTTGCTGTAAATCTTTAATATGTTGGACTACAGTTCTCAAAATTCTCAGCCAGCATGTGACAGTGAAGCTAGCCATGTGATGAAAATGAATAGCAATAGCACTAAGACTTATATACTGCTTTACAGTGCTTTACAGTCCTCTCTAAGCAGTTTACAGAGTCGGCATATTGGTCCCAACAATCTGGATCCTCATTTTACCGACTCAGAAGAATGGAAACCTGAGTCAACCTTGAGCCTGGTGAGATTTAGACTGCCAAATTGCAGGCAATCGGCATCAGCAGAAGTAGCCTGCAGCACTGCATCTAACCACTGTGCCACCATGGCTCATATCACTGTGCCACTGTGGCTCGATGTGAATACTCACATGGGGCAATGGATTTTCCAAAATAAGAAATAAAGTTAAAAAGAGAGTCAGTACTAAGTCTAAGATGCTCCTTATTGGCCCTCCAGAGATATTGCCAATGTGTATTTTTTAATTGTTCAGACCTGTCTGCTCTCTGAAGCAAGGAAAGCTATAGAATCAAACAGTCTGGTTAGCCAAAGCTAGCTGTGAAAATATACAACCAATTTAGTATACAAACTGGTGGTCAAGGTCTAATCCAGAGGTTGAAGCAGAGTTGCAAGTCTACGCAACCAAGGCAAAACAATAATAGTTCCCAGGAAGTCAACAAAGAGCCGCATCTGGGAATGATAGTATATTCTCACAAAATTTATTTCAATGTTTGACAGCTGTCATATAGAAGATGATATGAAGTTCCCAGTTTTCACCAAACACAGCTGGTACAGATCAGAACTAACCGCAGAAACCTACTGTTAAGTAGACCATAACTTCCAATTAGACCATTGTTCTCAAGGCACTTTTCCAAATGCTCCCGCTGTCCTAGATTTGGAGGCAGTATCACTAAGAAAAATTTAAAATTTGCAGAAGAAATACTTCCACCAAGCCCTCTTGGCATATACCAAATCCTTAGGCTCCATGCCTGGTTTCTGCTCCTCAAAATAAAAGGGGCACAATACTAACTGAGACTATTCATGAAAACAATCAATTTAACTCTGTTTTTTTTTTGTTCCCAAAAATTCAAGTGGGCTCCATGCTAGCAATTATTATTTTCAACAGAAGCAATTTCGTGCCACATGATAGAATCAGACCTGTGTACTGAATGACATATGGGACAATATTGTAAAAATTGTACGGAGTGAATTGGAGTGAACGTCTCTAAATCTAAATTCATTGTCATATTCTGTCCTCATAAACAGCAGCAGAAAAGCTTGCAATAACATAATAGGTCTATGCCAAGAAATTCCACCCTATCATGTGTACATGATGTGCCTGCAACAGACACAATCAGGCAATTTATGTGATTATCATTGCAAGGTGTCATCATCATTGTGGGGTTATTGAGGTTTGCTCTGGATACCAAGTATCTAACCAGATGCATCCAGGAAACTCAGAGCATGAGAAGGAGGACACCATCCCTCTTTAAAACTAAGTTTGTGGTCATCATCATGATGGCAGCATTTTCCAAATATATTGTCCCGAAAACTCACATGTATTAGCTAAAATAAGACATTCGGCTTTGTAGGATTTCTCGTGAACCAGAATTCTCTACTAATTTGATTCTAGCTCACCTTCAGCTTTTTGAGGTGAGTTAAGCTGGGCTAAGCATGGCAAACATTTTGCTCATCTATTAATAAAAAAAGAAAAAGGAGAAGGTATTCAAAAGAAATGGGACAAGGTGGCTCAGTGGCTAAGACACTGAGCTTGTCAATGAGAAGGTCAGCAGTTTAGTGGTTTGAATCCCTAGCACTGCGTAACAGAGTGAGTTATTTGTCCCAGCTTCTGCCAACTTACCAGTTTGAAAGCAAGTAAAAAATGCAAGTAGAAAAATAGGGACCACCTTTTGTGGGAAGGTAACCATGTTCTGTGCGCCTTCGGCATTTAGTCATGCCTGCCACATGACTACGGAGGCGTCTTCGGACAACACTGGCTCTTTGGCTTAGAAATGGAGATGAGCACTGCCCCCTAGATCCGGGAACGACTAGCACGCATGTGTGGGAGAACCTTTACCTTCATTCTAAAGAAATGAAGTGATGCAGGATCCAATCTGGGTCAATCACCAGGACCAAAGCTTTAGTCTTTCAGCTTTAGTCTTTCAGACTCATGCTGGAGCCCATCCTCAGGGAACTTCTCTCTATCAGAATGTGTGCTTTGGCCTATTCTGTGTGTAGTATTTATGTAGTGCCTAATTGTATCTGGATCTTTATTTGTTCACTGGGTTGCTGATGGTCAACTATTAAGTCATTGGCTGTTGTTTGAAGTGTTCCTTCAAGCCCAAATGGATTTCTATTTATATTAAATATCATTTTGACTGCAAACCTCCTCCCCCATATATGAAAACACCCAGGGTTTTCTGTTTCTTGTCTGATCAAAAGACCCCTTCTTTAACTTATGAGCACAATGTCTACTTAATCCGGACATGAGTATTGGCAGAATTTCCTTGGCAGATGTCCCCCCCCCCCCACCAACCACCCTGTATGCATTACCACCTGCATTGTTATTGGGAAAGGAAAGTTTAAAATTCCAGTTTTTATTAATGTAAAGAGTTTAGGGTTTCTAAACTGCCTTCTCATATACCTTGCTTTGTTAGATTTTCAATCCACATTAGCCAGGTTTCAGTTAATGAATCACATGCCTGCCTCATTGCATTTGTTCATTTTTATTGCTTCCTTGTGTAACAGTTTTACAAGCTGTTCCCATATCTCTGTTGCTATATTCAGTATAACCCTGCAGGGTATTTCTCTTATTGGGAGCCATAGTCACATATCAGATTTTTCTAAGTTGTTTACATCATAATAGCTGTAATAGCTGTTGACCCCTAAAGTCTTCCGAAATGCGTAGGCTAGCCTTTCTCCCAGAGCATGGCTGCTAATAGTCACCAATTGGTTCAAATGTCACTTTTTCCTGTCAAGACTGATGCCATTAGGTCTGACAGGCCAGTTTCAGTTTTCCTGGTAACAAGCAATTCTGGGGCACCTTAGCCATTATGGCTTGCTACTTCAGCAATTGCTCCTTTTATAATCCACTCAGGCTAAAAGAAGCATTAGGAAATGAGAATCCTAGACCTAGAAACTCAGAATGAGGTCAGCTATAATCCACAACTCACAAAACTTCTTCCAGATGGAAATGCACAGATGTTTAATCAGTTTAGTCCTTCTCACCCAACAAAAAATCCTTTCTCAGAGAAAAGCTTAATGTTTTAGCTTTCTTAGTTCATAATGGGAGATTCACTAAGGTCCCATCTATAGGAGAACCTATCCATGATGCCATCACACATACCTGTATTACCAGTGTAATTGAGGAGCTTTCTGGATGTGTTTCCTTTTTAGTCTTCTTTTTAATCTATTTTTAATTGTAGTCTCTGTTCAAAGTAGAGTCTAGCAATAGCAACAGCACTTAGACTTATATACTGCTTCACAATACCTTTACAGCCCTCTCTAAGCAGTTTACAGAGTCACCAATCTGGGTCCTCAATTTACCCGCCTCAGAAGGATGGAAGGCTGAGTCAACCTTGAGTTGGTGAGATTTGAACTGTTGAACTGCAGCTAATAGTCAGCTGAAGCAGCCTGCACTCTAACCACTGTGCCACCTCAGTTCTCTAATTAAACTCAATCCGATTTTTACTAGGCATCCTTAAGTTGATAGATTTTTCCTTCCTTCCTTTTTTTTATGGTAAACGACTTCTATTTCTAATTTAATGGAAAGTTATGGTTTATAAAGTATTTCTTAACATACATCTATTTTGGGGGTTCTTAATTTAGCTCCTAATACCAAGGAACTTATATGCTATTATTAACATGTTATATCCTTTTAATGGAAAAATATACTCTTTTCAGCATCTAAACTCTTTTTTCATATGTTACATATCTATTTTACTTTTTTCTTTGGCTTTTATAATTCCTTGGCACTTTATAATTTTAGATTTGTATAAAACATTGTTTTATACTGTTTATAAGATTTGCATAAAACTTTGGTGAATGCTTGTACAGTAAAAAGCTGAACTGAACTAGTCTTTCCCAACATGCTATCTTTCATACAATTTAAAACTACAGTCCTCAAAATTCCCAGCTGCTGGCCTTGCATATTAGGAAGACTAAGAGCCTTATTGCAAAATACTGTATGTGAAAGGCACACTGCTGAAGGTTAATCTAAGCTTTTAAATTGACTTTCTTTCAGCCACTCCCTTTTTTGGTTGAAATGATGGACAAGACCGAATCCTATCCCCTGTATGTGGAAACTATAACCTTCGGAAATCATCAATAAGCTGGAATACAAACTTGGAGGAAATATTTTCAGCTAAATTGCTAGTGTCAGTAGCTTACACACACACACAAACACACACACACACACACCAGGGGTGGGTTTCAACCGGTTCGCGGCGGTCCCCGCGAACCGGTTGGTCGGCGAACCCAGAAGTAAGTAACTTCCGGGAACGGCGAAGGGCCCACCCGCCCGCCCGTGCTCCTTACCGGTCTTTGAAGGCTTCTGCGCTTCCACGCAGGGGCATGGCACATACAGCGCCTGCGCGATTCTCCGCGAGCAGCTGGATGACACATATAGCCCCTGCGCGAGTCTCCGCGAGCAGCTGGAGCATCGCGCAGGCGCTAAGACGCATTCGTGAAATGCACGCGTGCACGAGGATGCTGCCGGCCCTGTTCCAACTGAACCGGTTGGAACAGGATTAGCAACCCACCCCTGACACACAGACACAGACACAGAGAGAGAGAGAGAGAGAGAGAGGGAGAGAGAAACACACAAAGAACGGGAGTCTAAAGCCTCCTTTTGTCATTATGGGTCTTGCCAATCTAGAAGGGTCATCATGCGTGCAGTTCAGAAAGTTTGCATCACACAGTGCAATTTTCTTTCATATTTTCAGCAGAATTGACGCTGAAGCCATTTAGTGCTGCACTGGGCCTGCTTCCTAGGAGACTGTCATGACAAGGAAGGGGCTGATTTGGCCAGAGAAGCAATGAGTGGAGGAACTCGCCTTGATGTTCCCTGCCAGATAGACTGCTGAGCCCTGAATGATGGTTGTCCTGGACCAGGAAAGCAGAAGAGAAGCACATTTTAGCTTTGTCTATTAGCTGGGGGAATAATCAGCTACCAATTTTCTGTTCAATAATATATGAGAAAGAAAACTAGGCTGACCTATTCTATAACCCTTCCTACTCTTGCTTTTACAGACAATGGGTGTGTGGCTTGTACAACATATAAATGCATGCTGTATCTGTCTTGTATTGCATACTTTTGGAGAGGCACCGTGTTCTGAAAAATAAATGTGACTTTTCTCTTTTAAAAATCAGAGGAGAGTTAACCCACACACATTACATAAAGGAGGATTTGATAAGGTTGGCACCCAATCTCTAGGTGTTAACCTATATTAGTGTTAACATCTCTTTATGTTAACCGGGTATTTCTGGGCTACAAATATCATTATATCAATATCTCCATCAGTAACTGTGGTAGATATGACACCAAGGTAGTAGTGAAAGGTACAAGCAGCTGATTGTCCAATTAAATAATAGCTTTTCTATTGCCACTCTTTTCTTCATCCTTCTCTATTTCCTCCCTTTTGTGTCTTATGATAGTCCATATTTTGACTGAAAACAAAAGCAAGAAGATCTGGCATTTTGATAAAAGCTCCTTCATGTCTTTCCGTACTTCTTGTTGTGAACACTAATACTACAAAGAACTGAGCAAAGAGATAATAGAAGCAATGTGTTAGCATTGTAAGAGCAATGGAAAGAAAGTGCCAACTAACTATGACAGTAAAGTATACCTCTCAGCTTCATGGTGGGCTGATTAGCTTAATTAAGTTCATGCCTACAAGTGCAGTAATTAGCACTTTCAACTGCATGGCAACACAGAGACAATACTGAAATAGGTTAGAGGTACAATTAGATATTCTGGTATGGAATCAGTAGCAGATCACACTTTAAAAGAAAACAGGATTTTACAGGACTTCTTGGGCTTTGAATGTTGAAACAAGTAATAAATGAAACCAACTTTAACTTAATCCCACATATGTTTATTTAGAAATACGTTCCATAGAATTCAATGGAACACTGCCAAGGAATATATATTTATTATTTGCAAGTTGCCCATTCAAAATAAGTAAGGCCACACTTGAAATACTGTATTCAGTTTTGTTTGCCACAATGTAAAAAAGATGTGGAGACTCTAGAAAGAGTGCAGAGAAGAGCAACAAAGATGATTAGGGAACTGGAAGCTAAAACATATGAAGAACGGTTGCAGGAACTGGGTATGGCTACTTTAATGAGCCAAAGGACATGGGGAGACATAATAGCAATGTTCTGATATCTCAAGGGCTACCACAAAGAAGAAGGGATAAATTTATTCTCCAAAGCACCTGAATGCAGGACAAGAAGCAATGGGTGGAAACTAATCAAGGAGAGAAACAACTTAGAACTAAGGAGAAATTTCCTGACAGAATAATTAATCAGTGGAACAATTTGCCTCCAGAAGTTGTGAATGCTCCAACACTGGAAGTTTTTTAAGAAGATGTTGGTTAACCATTTGTCTGATGTGGTGTAGGGTTTCCTGCATAAGCAGGAGGTTGGACTAGAAGACCTCCAAAGTTCCAAAGTCTTCCAACTCTTCTATTTTATTCTATTCTATTCTATTCTATTCTATTCTATTGAGAGAGAAACATATATAAATGCATATAGGTGATAGGTGTATACATGATATATGAAAAATGACACATGCATTTTTATTGGGAAAATATTAATTTCTCACAGACTAGAGATATTAGTGCAATTGACATTATTGTTTGCACCAGACCAGTGGGGGTTCCAGATCCCCTTGCAACTAGTACAGTTGCAATAGGGCCCAGCGTCCTCCACATGAACATGTGCAGTGTGTGTGCACAAACACATAGCACGCATGAGTCTTACCCTCCAGCGACGCCTCCACGAGCCTCCATGACGCTTCAGCTGCTTGGCAGAGCATTATGCAGGCACTGTACACGCTGTGCACGTGCATGGAAGCACCAAAGAGTTTAAAGACAGGTAAGGGTGATGGGCAGGCAGGTGGGCGCTCTGGAGTACCTTACCGGAACGGTACTCGGTGACCCGGGCAGGCACCGGTATACCCTTACTGGGGCGTACCACCTGCAACCCACCACTGCACCAGACAGAGGAACAAGTAAAATTCTGGGAATAAGATATTTATTCTATAGTTGGCAAAATATTGGTTGGAAACCTTGGTTTAGAGCAGAGAGAATAGCTGATGACTTCCAAGAGGGCATTATATTACATCTTCCATTAAATTTGATTATTGGTTTTACTGGCTGGAGTTGAGAGAAACTAGAATCCAACAATGTTTGATGGGCCATGCATTTCCTATGTTTGTTTAGAGAAGTATTAATAGGCATTTCTTTGATCTCAGAAAGTGGCCTCACAATGGGATTATCCTTCCATGTAAGGCATCAAGGAGCAGGAACATGTCCAGGACAATCTTCTATCTCTATCTGTTAAATGGCAGCCATCCTCACTCTAATGTGAGCTGGACTGTCATTCAAGCAAACCTGTATCCAACATAAGGTATCTATATCAGTCCATAAATGTAAGATATAGCCAGTAAATGTAGAGACATGCAGAAACTGACAGGTTTAGCATATTTCTTTCTTCAGTAGCAATTCAAGGCCATCTCAAATAGCATGAAAAAAATGGTAACATATGGAGGGATCATTTCTATGTTTAAAAAATATGAAAGATCATCTTCCAATTGGCTAGTTAACAGAAGAACATTGCTAAAGAATATGGAAGGACCACATCTGTTTATCATAATGTAGGAATGAAGCTCAATAAGAACTTCTACTTCAATCCATCCACATAATTACTTTAGTTAGCTAAACATAGCTAAACAAAAAGAGAACAGAATACTTGTTTCAGAGAGAAGGGTTGAGGGTGGGGTAAGGACAGAGGGGCAGACAGAGATCTAAGCAATGATATAAAGCAGAGAAGAAGATGCTACTTGTGGGAACATCCTGGCCGGTACACTAATAAAATTTCCTTTTCTTCTCTCTTGACAAAAGCTACATTTTATTGAACTGCGCTCTCCAGACAGCTGTGTGAATACAGTTACATGTTGCTGAGAAACTAATCGAAGAAATGTCTTGAAATCATGTTGCTCCTCTGATTTATAAATGCCAAGATGGAAACAAAGACGAAGATTCATCATTTTAAGGGTGGAAGCTTTTCCCATTGTGCAGGCTCAAAAGAGGGTGATAAATCAAAGGCCAATAACTATAGTAGAGTTTTAGAGGAAACCTATAACCATGTTATATTTTACACGGCATTTTATATATACTTATGTTTACATTCAGCTCTGTATTTTAAGACGGATATTGGCATCTTTACGTTACAGCAGTACTTTAGCAATTTTAAAAGCTTGGCATATAGAATAACTGATGTCAATTTTATAACTCAGTATGTTTAGACCTCAGGTACAGAATTAAGTTTGCCTTCCGCAAAGCCACCAAGTCCTGGCTACTCCAGCAGGTCAGGGGGCTTGTGAAATATCCAGCCCCACGGAAACTGTGAATGTTGCGTATTTTTAAAGTTTTGTCTATTTATCCCCCTCCCCTTGTTTATTGTGAGCCGCCCGGAATCCTTCGGGAGTGGGAGGCATACAAGACAAATAAACTAAACTAAGTATGTTGTAAAATCTCAGCAAGGTGGCAGCGGTTAAGCACTTCTGACACAGAATTTGGATGGAATGGGACTATAATTCATAAAGAAAAGATAAAATATAATGGCCAATATTTTTTTTAACTTTGACAATTTCAACTTGTAAATATTTTAAAATGTCTGAAAACCAAAAGCCGAGTCCTCCGGGATTGGGCGGCCTATAAATCTAATAAATTGAATTGAATTGAATTGAAAAGAGAAAAATACTTTAATGCATTGATATTGGGATGTTTTATATAATATGGGGGGTGTTTCTTACAAACCTGGATGCATTCACTACTTTCTTTTCTCACTCACCTACACACTATTAAACATATTTGGCATGAAGTTATCTATTCACTGGGGAAAAAAAAGATGTATCAAAAATGAAAATATGAGAGGATAGATATTTGCACAACACTGACATACTGATGTATACAAATGATGGCAAATATAAAAAACGAAACAAGAAAGAAATACAACACTTTCCATAGAATGAGGAAAATTGGGTCTGGGTGATTCAAATCTGCTCACTCTACTGTAAGAGGTGCATTGGATGGACACCTTCAAGATATCATCTCTTCATATGGTTCTTTTTCTGGATTTGGACTCTCCTTTTCGAAATAAGCCTGCCAGGGTTTGGAATTGGTCTACAGTTGGATACAGAGGCAACTCAGGAGTTCATGACCACTATGACAACTATTAGTGTGTATCATGTTATTGAGGGCCTTGACATTTATTAGGCGCTGATGCAGGTTAGATTTGTTTTTTGTCTTGTAGCACTTCAGAGGTGATCAAATATTGAAGGACGTTGATATTTGTCCTTTGCCATGGTCAAACCATTTACATTCCTCTTCTGCTTACTGTGCAGCCATCCTTCTCTCTGATTGCTTTGCCCCCTGATAAACTCTGCAGGATTTCAGAAGGTTATTGGGTGCTTTTTTTGAGGATCTGATGGCCAGTTCAGCTGAGTCTGAATGGGTGGAAATTTTATTCTGGATTTTCCTGTGTGACTTCTTGCTCTGTGTGATCCTGTGGTGCTCCTTGGAGATGCCTAGAATTCCATTTCAGGAAGACAAAGAGTGAATCTGACTGAGCATTGAGCACCCACATCATATAGTGGGGCATATAGGGGGGCATTTGCCCAGGTTCGCCTGGTGCGCCAGTTGCGGCCCTACCTGAACCGGGAGGCTCTCACAACAGTCACTCGAGCCCTTGTGATCTCTAGGCTGGAATACTGCAATGTGCTCTACATGGGGCTGCCCTTGAAGAGCATCCGGCGACTTCAGCTAGTTCAGAACGCGGCCGCGCGAGTGATCATGGGCGCACCACGGTTCGCCCATATAACACCGATCCTCCGTGAGCTGCGCTGGCTACCTGTAGATCGTCGGGTGCACTTCAAGGTCTTACTTACCACCTATAAAGCGCTCCATGGTAGTGGATCTGGCTATCTGAGAGACCGCCTCCTGCCAATTACCTCCCTGCGTCCCATCAGATCGCACAGGGTAGGCCTCCTCCGAATTCCATCCGCCAGTCAGTGCCGACTGGCGACTACGCGGAGGAGAGCCTTCTCAGTTGCAGCTCCGACGCTATGGAACAACCTCCCCGTGGAGATCCGTACCCTCACCACAGTCCAGGCCTTCCGCACAGCCCTCAAGATCTGGCTATCCCGTCAGGCCTGGGGATAGGATTTATTCTCACCCCGCCCGAATGTTGAGTGAATGTTGTGTTTTTATGGTTAATTTTTTTATTCACATTTTTTTTTCTTTTAAGTCTTGTCTTGCACTCCCTTCCCCCCATTGTTGTAAGCCGCCCTGAGTCCCCTCAGGGAAAAGGGCGGCATATAAATGCTCATTTAATAATAATAATAATAATAATAATAATAGTGGCGATGAGTAAAAAATATAGTTACTTTTCTTATTTATTGCGCTTATTTATAGTTACTCAACAGGTTTCTTAAGGTGATCTGTTCCTTGATAGGGAGGTATAGCTTCAAGCCCACCTCTGGGGCTGTGGTGAAGAATATTCTAGGCATCTGGAAGATAAAGCGGTTCAGATTTAGTTGGAGCTGGTCCCATTGAGGCGAACAAAAATTAGTCTGATCCAAATAGAAAGGTTGTCCCTGTGACTCTCAGGAATTGGGCAATATCCTCAGAACTACTAACCTGACTTTTGTTTACTACATCTTTCTGTCTCCTGGCTTTGGGGGAGCGGTGTGTAATTGGTTTCATATTGTGATATCAGATTTTTATACAGTTATTAGTTCTGCCTAACTGATAACCCCAGAGTTAGATGTGTCTACCAGCCTTGAAAGATGCAAATTGTAGTGTGTCCCTTCTTGAGAATATGTTGCTAGACCAAAGAGATTTGGACAAATAAAAAAAGTGAAATTTGTTTTTTTCTAGAATATTTCTCTTTAATAATATGCTTTCATGAGTCTTTGTGGGAAGGGTAAAAAAAAAATGCAAAATGTCAATCATGATGGCACGATCATAGCCCTCCCCTGTGTTACACACGTTGATGCAAAAGAAGTCCTGCCCCCAATAATAAGAATTGCTTCTTATGTACACAAAGGTAAAGGTTCCCCTCGCACATATGTGCTAGTCATTCCCAACTATAGGGGACAGCGCTCATCTCTGTTTCAAAGCCGAAGAGCCAGCACTGTCTGAAGATGTCTCCGTGGTCATGTGGGCGGCATGACTAAACCCCAAAGGCGCACAGAACACTGTTGTGTTCCCATTAAAGGTGGTTCCTATTTTTCTACTTGCATTTTTATATGCTTTCGAACTGCTAGGTTGGCAGAAACTGGGACAAGTAAAGGGAGCTCACTCTGTTAGGCAGTGCTAGGGATTCGAACCGCCAAACTGCCGACCTTTCTGAATGACAAACTCAGTGTCTTAGCCACTGAGCCACCACGTCCCTTCTTATGTACACTTTGTTATGTTAAAAAGGGGGTAGGGCTTCTATTGCATCTTCATAGTTACCCTCCTGACTTTTCTGAGTCAAGTTTAAGACCTCTCTGTATTTTGACACTTTACAGAAAACGTTTGCAACTGGACTATATAGAAATAAAATGCTTGCACAAAACAAATAAGCAACCCTCCTCACCCAATTCCCACATAAAAAAGTATAAAAGTCCTGCTCTCTTCATTAGCTACAACATTATATTATGGCCCAGCCTATTGTAATATTCAGCCACGAGGGACAGAATTATGTCTAAATCTGGCAATTAAAATGATTTCCTATCTATTCCCCCAGGTGACTGTATGTTGAGGGGCTCTGCAGTCTTCAGCTGTGCCAAAAGCAAAACCATTTCCTTTTAAGGTCTCTCTTACAACTGAGAAGCTTTCAGCCACTCCACTTTATTTTAGACACAAAGCTCAATCAGGTTTTCATCAAGAAGTATTGTAAGTACCCAACCACAATTTCTCCCTAAACTTAGACTGTGGACCATGTGCCTCTGAATTCCTTGTCTGTTTTGAAAAATGGGAGGATTGATGATGGTAATTTAAACCAATAGAACAAAAAGAAGATAAAACATCATCTTCCTGCCTCTCACTTCTTATATTTATAGCCTGACACAAGAGTATGGCATATACGCATGTTAGCAATACATCTTGGATTCACTGACAAAATAATTTGAAACATGTTTTCCTATCCTTAGGACCTACTTTAACTTCTGCTATGAATCACAGAGGCAAAAGCTCTAGCAGTTAATTTGCTTATTCATGTATATTTTTCAGCCTGGAAGTCTCTTCAGCAAAGGTTATGATCACATCCTGCGGGGTGACTTGGCTGGTTTTAGGTTCAATTCTGCCCTGGCATGAGAAGCTGGTGCCAGGCGGGCATGCAAATTCATAGCACCCTCATTGCAGATGACATGGTTCAGCCCACAAGCATTTCACAAAATAGAGTTAGAAAAGCCCTCCCATTGCAGGGCTGTGGTGCCATCTGAAAGGGAGGGTTCAGCAACCTTAAACACTCAAAGAGCCACCACAGTCCTAACCAGAAGCCCCCCATTCAATTCTGGAGCTGACTGGAAGTCCGGTTTTCCTACCATAGAGTCTCCTTCTAGCGCGGTGTTCTTTTTCCTGTACTTGTCCTAACTGAAAGCCCTATTAATTGTGGAGCCGACTGGAAACCCACCCCTTGCCATAGAGTCTCCTTCTGGCACACTATGCTTTCTCCCCTCAGTTGGAAACCCCTATCAAAATTGTGGCGTCGACCAGCAACAGGGAGCCACAGCAGAGGAATGAAAGAGCCACATGCGACATCAGAGCTGCAGGTTGATAACCCCTGCTCTAGGGCAGCCATAATAAATCAGTACAAATCACTATGGTTTATGTCAAACAAAGGCCAGACCTATGCTTGATGCTATCAGGGCCTCTGGCAAAAAACAAGTCCAGTGCCTGTTGTGCTAATTGGTGAGCTATTGGACCAGGATTCTTCTATAGGGCCTGAACTTATTGTATGCAGAATCCAAGCCTCATAGACTTCAGTTTTCTTCAAAAGGAAACCCAAAACCTCACAGTCTTGGTCCTTGTATTCCTAGAGTGTTCCCAAAGAAATCCTATAGACCATGCATGCCATGCCATTTGGAATGAAATATGACCCTGAAATTGAAAGACACCTGAACCAATTAGATGCTACCGTATTAGTGTGTAGCCAATGAGGCCACTGGACTAATAAGAAACACCTTCCATTGCCATTCCAGAATCCTCATTGGCTAAGTATTCCTAAAGATATCATCTAATTCAGTGGTTCTCAATCTTTTCTTCACAACAAAAAAATCCCCAAGATTTAACTCGAGATTTAAATCATAACATTTCTTCAAGCCTTTCCATACCCCTGTGATGATATCGTGGGCCCCCAGGGGTCTGTGGACCACAGATTGAGAACCACTGATCTACTTACTGATTGAATTACTCACTGCTTATCTTTTGAAATTTTCTTTTTCTTTTAAAACATCACAGTTCGAAGGACCAAGCCAGGCAGGGACAACACCTTGAGTCCATGCTGTCACCAAGACGGTGATTATAGTAATGGAGGAAGCACTGGCACTTTTGAAAGAAGGAAGTAGAAAAATGAGTACAAGTAGTCCTCAACTTATGGCCACAACTGAGTCCAAAATTTATGTTGTTAATCTCCTTTGGAAATTGTTCCACTTCTACAATTTTTGAAATTAAACTCAGTCTTTATAAACTTGTCAGTCTTCTTCTGCCTGAATCTCCAACTGATGGATATATATCCAGGCAACTACTGATAACATATTCGGTTTAGAAAGACGTTGTGCCCAAGA
Organism: Thamnophis elegans; assembly: GCF_009769535.1. Taxonomy (NCBI): domain Eukaryota; kingdom Metazoa; phylum Chordata; class Lepidosauria; order Squamata; family Natricidae; genus Thamnophis; species Thamnophis elegans. Next base: position 122,057,639 of record NC_045543.1, on the reverse strand, counting down.
ATGAATTTGTTCCATTCTTCACAGCATGGTACCTTGTTTGTATATATGCAGACTACAGGTAGTTCTCAGGTTACGTCTGAGCCCAAAATTTATGTTGCTGAGAGAGACATTTCTTAAATGAATTTTGCCCCATTTTACAACTTTTCTTGCCACATTTGTTAAGTGAATCACTGTGTGTGTCAGTTGTCAATCATCTGAATGTAAATCACGATGCTACAAAGGTCTTAAGTATGAAATAGGGTCATAAGTCCCCTTTTTTCAGTGATGTTGTAACTTTGAATGGTCACTGAATGAATTGTTGTAAATTGAGGAATACCTTTAAAGGAGGAAGAAATGGTAGGTGGTAGCTACAGCACCATGTTAAAAAGTGGCTGAGTAGCCTGTGCAGTTGGGGAACAACAGAGGAAAAAAACTCCAGGAGACCCTCAGACCTCACAGAACCTTTAACAATGAAGCCTACTCTCTAAAACAATCCCCTACTTGATTAATGGTGCAGAAAGTACTGTATTTTTGGGAGTATAAGACACACCGGTATATAAGACGCAGCAAGATTTTGAAGAGGTAAATTTTAAAAAAAAGTTTTGGCACTCTGCAGACCTCCCAAACCCTTTGCAGCCTCGTTTTTTTTTTTGTGTGTGTGAAAAACAGGGCATGCAGAGACTTTGAGAGGCCTGCAAAGGGCTCCTGGGTGTTGGGGGGGGGGCAGAAAAACAAGCAAAAAATGGCCTGCTTTTCATGAAAATAGGCCAGTTTTTGCCGAAAAAAGGGCATGCCTGCCTTTAGGAGGCTTGCAGAATGCTCCTGGGGAACGCCAAAAACGAGTCAAAAATGGCCTGTTTTTCACTCGTTTTTGCCTTCTCCAGGAGCACTTTGCAGGCCTCCTAAAGGCTATGCATGTCCATTTTTATGAAGGGGGCAGTGTTTCTGGAGGCCAAAAATGCTGTATTCAGTGTTTAAGATGCACTCAGATTTTCACCTTTTTGGGGGGGGGGGGGAGAAACGTGTGTCTCTTTTACTAACTGCAATAGAGACCAACAACTCTGCACTAATCAATGCAATTGTAAAGTGAAATTTCACATCACCATGTTGGCTGTAAATCACGTCTTACATTTATCAAGTGTAACATCACGTGCAGAGGTGGTAGTCTACTGGTTCAGACCGGTTTGCCCGAACCGGTAGCAGAAATCGCAGGTGGCCCCGCCCATCCACCCTGGCTCTATGGCATCCCATTTAGACCCTTCCCCCCCAAAAAAAGCACATGCGCGGAAGGTTGTGCATGCGTGCTCACATTTGCGAACCGGTAGGGAAGATAAGTGTATACCATCCCTGATCACGTGACTGTGACTTGTGATTGGCAACTTCCTGCTAGCTTCTCCATTGACTTTGCTTGCCAGAAACTGTCTGTGAAGGTCACAGGTGGAGCACATGTAACTTTGGAATGCTGTGATCATTGTAAATGGTTGCTAAGTTCCAGAATTGAAATCACATGACTGCGGGATGTTGTGACAGCCACAAATTTGAGCATCGGTCATGAAGCTACTTGTTTTGTGCCATTGTAACTTTGAATGGTTGCTGAACAAGCAGTTGATAAGTGAGAATTAAGTGTAAAGTTATAGATTCATACGATATTGGCTTCTTAGTCTGACATACATTGTAGGGCTGAGAAGCAGATAGCATGACTTTTTTTAATGCATGTAGCTGGACTGATGATGTAACAGATTAAGTGTTTATATTCTACTAGAATTAAATTGTTGTGGTGCTTTTGTTAATTTATGGGAAAAGGGAAAAAATGGCAAAGGAGGGTGTTCTAAGCAGATTTCTGAAGATTATGCCAAATATCTCTGTGCTTTACCTCCATCCAAGTGTCTTCAATGCCAAGGACAGGATGATCAATACAATACAGTACAATACAATAGCAGAGTTGGAAGGGATCGTGGAGGTTTTCTAGTCCAAGCCCCTGCCTGGGCAGGAAACTCTATGCCAGTTCAGACAAATGGCTATCCAACATCTTCTTAAAGACTTCCAGTGTTGGGGCATTCACAACTTCTGGAGGCAAGCTGTTCCATTGATTAATTTTTCTAACTGTCAGTAAATTTCTCCTCAGTTCTAAGTTGCTTTTCTCCTTGATTAGTTTCCACCCATTGCTTCTTGTTCTACCGTCAGGTGCCTTGGAAAATAGTCTGACTCCCTCTTCTTTGTGGCAACCCCTGAGATATTGGAACACTGCTATCATGTCTCCCCTAGTCCTTCTTTTCATTAAACTAGACATACCCAGTTCCTGCAACTGCTCTTCATATGTTTTAGTCTCCAGTCCCCTAATCATCTTTGTTGCTCTTCTCTGCACTCTTTCTAGAGCCTCCACATCTTTTCTACATCGTGGTGATCAAAACTGAATGCAGTATTCCAAGTGTGGCCTTACCAAGGCATTATAAAATGGTATTAACACTTCACGTGATCTTGATTCTTTCCCTCTGTTTATGTAGCCTAGAACTGTGTTGGCTTTTTGGCAGCTGCTGCACACTGCTGGCTCATATTTAAATGGTTGTCCACTAGGACTCCAAGATCTCTTTCACAGTTACTACTGTTGAGCAAGGTACCACCTATATTGTAGCTATGTAGAACCTTTTCTTTTCTTTTCACCATTGAATTTCATTTTATTAGATAGTGCCCAATGTTCAAGTTTGTCAAGATCCTTCTGTATCTTTAGCCTCAGAAAAGGATTTAATTATTAGACACATTTAAGGCTGGACAAGCACCGATATTGTCTTAGTGAAACTATATTCATTGCCAATCTTCTTTAAATTAACTTCAATTCCTAACCATCCTTTTGGGAGCAAAACAAAGCAAATGAAATCAAAGCCAGACCTTAAATAACTGGCATTATTATAACATTTTTCATCCTTGTTTTGCTTCATTTTAAGAGAAGAATTGGCATATTTCCTGTTTTATGTTTCCAATTTCTGTTTTCACAGGTGCTTTCTTGAAAGTGTGAGATAAACGGAAGAGTTATTTATTTTTCTTTTGACAAATGTTGTTTTCTCTCTGAAAGTCTGGATAACATTTCATATAATTCACTTCTAAGAGTTTTGAGGGAGGAGAACTATAATATTTGCTTAGTTTGCCAATAGATCCACACATGTATATTGCTCTCAAAAACGTTTATTAGTCTATTTGTTATTTATATTCCTACTCCTTCTCCTTTAAAACCAGTTTCTGCAGTTATATTGGATGAAGAATTAGAGGTAAACTGCAATAATAGTTATTCGTAGTTATAGAAATCATCTTTTTTTAAATGTAAGTCAGTTAATCACTAGATCTTGAAGCTGGATTTGGATTGAATAAAAACATAATTGTAAAAAACAATTATTTAGCAGAAAACAAGAGCACCCTGACATCTGTAAAACAAAACTAATCACCGTTTATTACAATCTTTTAAGAGCCATCAAATCCTTAACCATTTCACAACGTATCTACTTACCATATATTCCACCATATAAGGCGACTGGGCATATAAGATGACCTCCTAAAACTAGTCTTATACTAGGCAAGGTGAGATGAACTATGTGAGATGAACAGCGCCGTCTGCGCTGTAAATATGTAAAGAGTTTTATCTCTTTTTTGTATTTTGTATTTTGTAAATCTTGCCTTTTTTTATAACCTTCAATTAGAAAAAAAAAGAATCAGGTTACCCCCTGAAGAGGAAAATATGTAAACACAACAACGGAAAGAGGGGATGGAGGGAGGAGTAGAAGGAAAGATAGGAAGGAGGGGAGAAAGGAGAGGAAAAGGAGAGAGGGAAAAGCAGAGGAAGAATTGGAGGGAATGCAAGGGTAGGAGAGAGGGGAGGAAAGGGAAGAAGAGGGGAAGAGCAGAGGAGAGGAAGGAGAAGGAGAGAAGGGAAAGGAGAGGAGGAAGGAAGGAGAGAAGAAAGGAGGGAAGGAAGGAGGGAAGGAAGGAGAGAAGGAGAGAAGAAAGGAGGGAAAGGAAGGAGGAAAGGAAGGAGGGAAGGAAAGAGGGAGGGAAGCAAGGAGGGAAGGAAGGAGGGAAGGAAGGAGAGAAGGAGGGAAGGAAGGAAGGAAGAAGAAGGAGAGAAGGAGGGAAGGAAGGAGGGAAGGAAGGAGGGAATGAAGGAGAGAAGAAAGGAGGGAAGGAAGGAGGGAAGGAAGGAGGGAATGAATGAGGGAAGGAGAGAAGGAGAGAAGAAAGGAGGGAAGGAAAGGGGAAGGAAGGAGGGAAGGAAGGAGAGAAGGAGAGAAGAAAGGAGGGAAGGAAGGAGGGAAGGAAGGAAGGAAGAAGAAGTAGGATTGTTGTAAAATAAGATGGGTGTATGGGATGGTAAGAAAGCAATCTCAATTATATTGTCAATTGTAGGGGAGAAAAATTGTTATAAATACATATTATTAACAACAGTTATGAGATTATATAATTGTGAATGTATATATGAGAAATAAATTATTATTATTTTTTTAAAAAGACGACCTCCTACTTTCAGGTGTCTGCAAGCCGACTGAAGGCCTCCGCACTGCCGGGCTTTTGTAGTTTGAGACCAGCGCTTTCCTCTTCCAGACCTCTAGCCAGACCTTATTAAGCCATCCCAGCGCTCATCCATCCATGTGCCCAGGTGAGGACCGCCGAGGTTATCGATTGAAAGGCCGGAGTCTGCACTGGTGGCGGCGTTGATTTTTCTTTTCTTTTGGTTTTTTGGTATACCCAGTGTATAAGACGACCCCCGATTTTTGAAGTAATGTTTTGGGGTTAAAAAGTCATCTTATACGCCAGAAAATACAGTACTTGAGAGAAGCAGAAATCCACATGAATATACTACTGCAACATCCATGTTTCATAGTGGTGAATCTTTATGGTGGAATGCTTTTTCTATCTAAACTATCTAAAACATATTTTTAAAATCATATAGAAAGCCATGGATGGAGGGGGGGGGGAGAAGTGGTATTCACCCGAACTGGTAATGGAAATTGCGGGTGGGCCTGGCGCCCACCTGCCCTGGCTCTATGCTGTCCTATTTAGTCACATTTTCAAGCCATGTGCGCTCACATTTGTGAACTGGTAGGGAAAGTACTGTAAATGAATGCCATCCCTGGAGGAGGCTCTTAAAAGTAGATGTGATGTGGCTGGGAATAAGACAGCAAATGTGCCTGGTAACATTTAAAAAATGTTACACCTTTAAATTCTTGAAATGTGTTATCAAGGAATATTCATCAGCTCTCCTCCTTATATTACTTATTTCATTTCAGATAAAATAAAACATTTTCTATGTCTTCATGAACTAGAAAATGATTAGAAAAAGTACATCAGTCGATTTAGAGCAATTTAAAAAAAAAATTAAGCCATATTCAAAATTGCAGCTGGCTTTACCCATATAAAATATGAATAGTTGTAAAAAAGGAAAAGAAGATATGGTACAAAAACAATTCTTTATCATTATATTTGAATCCTTAGATAACTTTCTATGGGATTCATGTATTCGTGCTAATTTTGAACATCAAATATCTTTGCTGAATTATTCTTGATGCTGATCTGCTTTTTAACAACATTTTCCTTTAAAAGAAAAGGAACTGCAATTAAAGGAACTGAAGAGACGTGGTCTGAATATGTGACATGAAAATAAGTGGGTGCATTTTTACATAGAGTTACTTCCTCTCCAACCCCTTTTATTGCATTGTATGTTTCTATCTATAGAAACGTTTATTTATTCATGTAAAATTCTATTGTTAGAGTATAATTCATGACTGTCATCGTCATCATCATTGTCATGATAAACATCTAATTTATAGCCAATCTTTCTGCTCAATAAGCATCAATATAATCTATAACTATAAATAGAAGAGAATTGTATAGATCAGGCTTGAACTATAAAGTCCTTGATGCTCTCTGAGCTTGCATTCATTTTGCCACATGAATAGGTAACATCATCAATACACACAGCTATAACATCAAGGCAATTAAAACCAGTTTAACAACTAAAGTTTGGTGAAAAGATGCAGATCTGTCATTTTGCTAAATATTGGAACAATAGTCGCAAAATAAAGGCTTCCTAGGGAGAGTACTCCATAACCTGTGAATCAGATTTAAGCAAGGGCCCTATCCAACAAGATGCAGTTTAGTGGTGAGAAAAATAATATCTTGCACATACTGTAGGTGAGAAAAACCAAATGCACAGCTATAGAGTAGGCAATTCCAGATGCAACAGTAGTGCTTGTGACAGGGATCTTGGTATCCTAATGGACCAACACTTAAGTACAAGCCAGCAGTGTGTTGCAGCTACCCAAAAAAGCCAACACAGTCCTAGGCTGCATCAACAGAAGTATGTTTAGCCTAACAATTAGAAGAATTAGGGGTTCTTCTAATATTTGAAGGGCTGTCAGAGGGAAGAAGGGGTTGATTTATTCTCCATGGGACAGGTGGGCAGACCAAGAGGCAATGGGTGGAAGCCTGTCAGATGGAAATTCAATCTGGAACAATTCTTCCATCAGCTCGCCTGCTGGACCTGTGGGTGCTCCATCGCTGGAAGTTTTGAAGAAAAGTGTCGGGTCTGCCACATTTAATGCTGTTGGAAACTGGGAGAGGGGACGGTATGGAGTTTTGGAGGGGTAGTCAAAATAACATTCCTTTCTCAGAGAGTCAAGGACATCTTGCCCTGCACATTGAATGGTGTGACTGGGAAGCATCTCCAGTTGGGACGGTGCCTGATTGGACCATGTGACGGACATGTGGGCAGGGACTTGAATTTTGATTTGGGTGGGGAAAACCTAGAAGCTTTCATATTAGGGTTTTCCCAGATGTGCCAATATGTTATCTCTAATAAAATGAAACTTTGAAAAAACTCACGCCTCGGATTCTTCTTTTGTTAGGGATGTTACTTGGAACCCTGACAAAAAGATTGGGTAACCAGTGGTGTAATTCAGACAGTTTTATCCAGTTCGGGTGAACCAGTAGCAGTGGCGGTGGGAGGCTCCGCCCACCTGCCCAGCTCTGTGCATGTGTGGAAGGTCCTGTGCATGTTCACAGGTGGCCTGTGCGCTCACATTTGTGAACTGGTGGCAAAGGTAAGTTGATTTCACTCCTGTGAGTAACCATTTGTCCAAGTTGATATAAAGACTCCTGCTTTGGGCAGGGAGTTGGATTAGAGGACCTCCAAGGTCCCTTTCAGCCTGTGATACTATGATTCGTACCTTTGGTAGGGAAAGAGAATATAACAGGCTTAAATTTGTCATCTTACTGTATTTGCTCTTGCTTTTTAACTCTTTACTTCCTGCTTTACTTATTATCTTCAACTCTGAGAGTTATGCCGGCACCCCTTTAAGTGTGTGGAATCTTCTTTATAGGAACCTGAAATATACCAGTCAGAACCAAATGTGAAATGTTGGTTTATAGGGAGGAAGGAGACTGAAAGGTAGAGGGAAGAGAAGGACTGTCTCTCCCACTCATGCAGCTGAGAAAATTGTTTTGCAAACAAAGCTCTTTCAAAAACAAAAAATCAAAAGAAGCCTTTTGGCTGCTCCTCCTGAGAAATAATAGAGGCTCAGAAATGCCTGTAAAGCTAAGTGCAAATCATTCAGATGTACCAGGAGATGTGGAATTGCCTTCTGCCAGCTTCAACCAGAACATATGGTGTGAGCTCTACCCACACTATCTCAAAAAGAAAATAGCATAACAATAAAATCTGTGTAAGAAGGCAACCCAAATTTCATGCCTAGAAAAGCCAACATCTGTGAGCTGTATAAATTATGCAAATTCATGCATTTTCTCATTTGCATCATTGCTAGTCATGGGGAGAGCCACTGACCACTACAGCTCATGATAATATTCTGTGCATCCAAGAGATCTAGCAGTGCTCATACGATACGAAGTTTTGGTGCTATGTTTATTCAGCCCAGTTGACTGTCCTGTTTTGAGACATTTTGGTTGAAATTAAAATCATCAGAGATATGATTTCAGGGAAGTTCCACAGATTGGATAATACGCTAACCCCTAAACTGACTAAGAACGAAGTTTCAAATTACTTTCAGTCCAGCAAAGATGATAGTGGGAAATAAAACCATTGAATTTACCCAATCTTTGAACAGTTTTATTGAATAACTTTTAGTTCTCTCCCAATAGCCTCCATTTTTAACTTAGACATTCTGGAGGTTTTTCAAATCTAGCACGAAGGCTTCTCTGTCAACTTTGTCCACTTAACTAGTTCATGATTCCACCTAGGACCGTGATGGTGAACCTATGGCACGTGTGTCAAAGGTGGCACGCGGAGCCATTTGTTAGGGCACACGAGGCTTTGCCCTGTCAGCTCCAGTGCACATGCGTGTGCTGGCCAGCTGACTTTGGACTTTTTTCCAGACTTTTTTCACCCTCCAGAGGCTTGCCTGAAGCCTCCAGAGTGTGAAAAATAACCCAATGTGCAAACTGGAAGTTCAGGAACGGCATTCCAGTTTGTCCTTAGGACCATTTTTTGCCCTCCGGAGCCTTCAGGAGTCTTCCCTGAAGCCTCCGGAGGGTGAAAAATGGCCCTATGGGCAAACCGGAACTCCGTCCCCAAACTTCTGGGTTGCCCGTAGGGCCCTTTTTTGCCCTCCGAGGGTTTCAGGAAAGCCTTCTGAAGCCTCTGGAGGACTTCCAAGGGTACGGGTAGCAAGAAAGCCCCTGGAGCTTGGGGAGAGCAAAAAACAGGTCCATTGTGAGGCAAAAGCAGGGGGAGAAGGTGTGCGCACATGCACGCATGGGGGGGTCATGCACATGTTATTATGGGTGTGGATATGCCCATGCACAATCCCCCTGCAATTTCCCCGCTTTTGGCACGCGATTAGCCATCCCTGACCTAGGAGGTTGTAAATTATTCTGGTTTCTGCATTTATGTATGGCTGGGTTTTCTTGCAAACCTCACCTCTAGCCATTAATGAATAAAACACTCTGCATTTCTCATGAGTAACCAGGTAGACGGAAGCAATGACCTGTCAACATCTACCGAGTTAAGCTTGGCAATCCAAACTGAGTCTTGAATCCAGATTCTCATGATGCCAAATGCAGACCTCCAGTTAAGTTTGTTAGCATGGCAAAAGTTAGTTTGGCTCCCTGCTGTGGAATGCAGAATCTGAAAAGTTGTCAGGGGCCTGTCAAGCCACAACATATGGCTAGCTATAAATAGGAATGGTAGCCACCAGCCACCTGCTTGGAGGCAGAACACTGATGTCAGCTTCCCATCCAGCATGTTGTCCATGATGTCATTGACAGTATGGAAAGTATCATAAGGGGGGGGGCATGCTGTCCCCCCATCCTGCCTTCTCAGTGCTAATTGACTTAGCAGATGAGAGCAGTTGCTGTAAGAAGTCACAATGGTGACAAAATGATATGTATGCTATGACAACATTCAAATGATGCAACACAGCACTTACATACTTGCATCAGGCATCATGATGGAAGTCACGCCATTTGGGGATTATATCATTTGTTTCCTTTCCTTGCTACAAATTCCTGTGGATGGTGAAGCTATGAGAGTTGCTTCTCCACTCTCTTCTCTCATCCAGGACTCTTTCAGCATTTAGAGAAAAGGAAGCAAATTATGAAAGGTCTCATGCAAGTTTTCTGTAAGCACCGATTGCACCTACAAGTATCTATATTTAAAAATGTTACAATTTCTTTAATCCCCAATTTTACTGTTTTTAATGGCTGCTTCTCTTGTTTGCTTGTTTGTTTTTGTTCATTCGTTCACCTCTTCATTCATTTTCTACGGAGCATATGCTTTTGTGTTTTTAGCCATCTGAATTATTCATTGACATAGAAAATGTTTTATATGTCACTTTCTTTTGGCTTCTTTTATGCTAAATTTTGTCTTATCTGTTGTCAGGTGTGGTCAGGCAATGTGGTGTAATGGTTCTGGGAAATGAGAGAATCAGGTTCAAAACTACCCTCAACCATGGCAACTTTGGGTAAGAAACTCAACTTACCACACAGCATTGTGGTGAGAATAAAACCGAAGCTGAAAGGGTTAGAGAGGACATTACATACTCCTGGAAGAAAAGTGAGGAAGAAATCTAATAAATAAATAAATAAATAATGGTTTTTAAAAAAATAAAAGATACATAAATATTTCCACAAATAATCAAAGATAGAGTGACATAGATCATGTACTATGTGATAAGAAAACCATGATTTTGAGTAGGATAATATTATTCTTTTTGCTGAATAAGAAGGAATGAATAGTAGATATATTTGCAAATTAGAATTAAAGACATACAGTACTTGTTTCCCCAGTTATTTGCCTTATTTTCCAGATTGCCTATAACATATACTCTATTTTTTATTTTAATCTTTTATCAGTATGTTTTTTATTTTATTATTTTGCATAAGTGATTACTTCATAATAAACTGCTTTGTGATTTGGGGAAATGAAAATATGCTGTACATACATAAAATTAATGTTTAGTCAGCCTCTAAGACCTTTTTTCAGCATTGGTATTTGAGGTGTCACCTTTCACTCTATATACTTGTCTGAGTTTAAAAGCTGTAAATCTGAGCATATGATCTGCCAAGGAGTTCATTTCTATGATCCACCAGTCGGAAGGTCCCTTCCAACTTTGTTATTCTGTATTCTGTGGGAATTATACATTTTGTGGAAAAGTAGAAGGAGGCCTATTCAGTTGGGTTCCTCAGATTAGGAAAAGCTTCTTTGGGCTGAGGAGCAGGTAAATTTTAAAACTGCCTTTATTTCCATTGTCCCATTGTGTTTTTTTTAAAAAAGATTTCTATCCTGTCTTTTTTACCTTTATACAATTTAAGATGGCAAACATACCAATACTTCCTCCTCCTATTTTCCTACAACAACTCTTGTCTCTAGTCAATGGACTTTCTAGACTAAATAGACTAGGCTAAGCTAGGCGGGGCTAGGCTAAAACAGAACAGAACAGAATATCAGACTTGGAAGGGATCTTCGAGGTCTTCTAGTCCAACCCCCTGCTCAGGCAGGAAACCCTAAATAATTTCAGACAAATGGTTCTAATCTCTTCTTAAAAACCTGTTGGAGAATTCATATCTTCTGGAGGCAAGTTGTTCCACTGGTTAATTACCGGTAATTATATGAAGGTTTGATTTTTTTTTAAAATTGAAGTTTGATCTTGTCAAATTGGGCAGTCTCTGATTCATTCTAATTTGAATTAGGAGTTCTGCATTGCTGAATGAATACCCACACCAAATCTCGGGATCAGTACAATCAAGTAAAAAAGTGTTTCTCAATCTTGGGGAGACTTTAAAATGGGGGGGACTTCAACTCTCAGAATTCTGGAAGTTGAAGTCCCCCCCCATCTTAAATTCTTCAAGGTTGAGAAACATTACAAGTACAACATTATGTTTAAGACTGAACTGATAAAGATGCGCTGGAAAGAAAAAAACTTCAGACACTGTAAACGTCTTACTTTACTTCTGTATTTGGATGGCAGTCCACTTTAAAGACAAAGAAGCATAAGAAGGGAAATCAGAGACTTTGGTGTTGTCTATCAAATGGTATAAACCAGGACCCTTGGTGAAATTTGCCCCATGAGAGTGAGAGGTATTCTCTTTCTATTAATATGATGTCACTCTATATGTGTTTAAGATATACAATACAATATAAGATATGTATATCTAGATATACCTGTTTTCTCTTCTGGGACGGATTGGTAAGAGCAACTCTAGAATAAGATACAAAGATATGAAAGCAGAAATAACTTTGAAGTTAGCATAGAAAAAGCTTTTCAGAGCATGCTGCTTGTGTGAGATCTATGTGTGGAGCCAATTTTGTTTTCTATTCAGACGCTCCCGCCCTTCCCCTACTAAATTTAAACACATTTGTGAAACTTGTTGTGGGTTGTCTTAAATATGCACCTGGCCATTGCTAAAAAAATCCTCCTCTATTTGCATTCTGGGAAATTAACACTAATGTTCTCCTTAATTTCTAAGCAGCATTTATTATTTGCTTGTGAATTGATACGCCACATTGCCTCTTGCAACAACAGCTACATTATGCTTCCTTGCACAAAACCAGCTGTCAGCTTAGATTTCCTTAATCCTGTCAGGTTCCAACTTGGCCAACCGACAGTCATTATCTGTAGGGAAACCATCTGTGAAACAAAGCAATGTCTCTGGTAAAATGACACACCATAAAAAAAAGTCAGTTGGGGCATGATAATAAGAGGAAAATTTTGCCCATTACAGTTTCCTGTTATTTCTCAAAGTAAAATTAACATAAAGATATGATTATGACTGCTTCATTTATATTCCAGTCTGTGTCCTATCTTAAATCCTGCATAGGTATACTTTGCATTTCATATTGCTATTACAGTAAGATCTTATCTTATTGGTGGCCAGGAAAGCTAACAGTAATAAAAACAAGGTATAGCATAAAACAGTCATATAGAATAATATGAAATAGCTAGGCAAACTACTATATTTTTGGAGCATAAGACGCATCCTTTTCCCTCAAAAAAAGAGGGTGAAAAGCTGGATGCGTCTTATACACTGAATACAGCATTTTTTGGCCTCCTGAAACCATGCCCCCTTTGCAAAAATGGCCATTTTTTGCTCGTTTTTGCGCCCCCCCCTCAGCCCCCAGAAGCACTTTATAAGCCTCCCAAAGGCTATGCATGCCCTTTTTTTTTGACAAAAACAGGCCATTTTGGGGACGTCTGCAGAGTGCAAAACCTTTTTTTAAAAATTTGCCTCTTCAAAAGCTTGGTGTGTCTTATACTCCGGTGCGTCTCTGAAAAATACGGTAATAAAAATATCTGTTAAGAATAAAAACTCCAAAACTCTACCAATAGAGTTACCAAACTGGGAATTATGCTACAAAGCAGCTGCCCTTACTTAAAATAATGGATAACATAGACGATTATTAACATTGGAGGACATGATTTGCAACTGGGGTGCATGCCTTCCTATGGTATGGAAAAAATAAAACACACAAATATTTTCAAGGACATTTTATTAAAAACGCTTTGTTTTCAGTATGGGCAAAAATCCCAGGGGAAACACTATTTGAAAATACCAGACTGACTCTCCGTGATGGAGGCATTGATATACCCAAATGCGATGGATATGGCAAAAATTGCAAGATATAAAGACATTTTGAATGAGAAGCGGCAACTGAAAACAGGAATTGAATAGACAAGGGAGAGACTTAACATGGTGGCCATATGTACAAATACAATCTAGATATCCAAATGATGCTAAAATATATGGTTTTTATAAAGAACCAACAGAAGTGAATCAAATTTTAATAGGATCGGAGGAGAAGCTAATTAAAATTTTCTATAATTATTTATTGAGTATTAGAATGGAAGAAGAGTAACCATGATAGCGTGGGCCAAAAACTTTGGGCACTCTATAGAATTGGATACATGACAAAAATTGTGGGATAAAACCTGTAAATTAACAATGTCCCCTACATATAAAGAAAATTTATATAAAATGCTTTATAGATGGCACTTCCCTCCAGCAAGATTAGCCAAGATGTTTAAAGATATGTCTGCCAAGTGTTGGAAGTGCAACCAGATCCCGGGTTCATACTACCACATATGGTGGATGTGTCCAAAAGCAAAAGAATATTGGCCAAAAATACATACCTGGATAGAAAAAATGATAAAGGGACATATAGTTCTAAAACCAGAAATATTTCTGTTGGGTATTATGCCAAAAAAATACAGTAAAAGGAATGTGTCTTTAACAGTACATGTGTTAATAGCGGCCAGAATTGTGTTTACATAACATTGGAAGGGTGAGGAGATCCCTACAGAAGAGAGTATAATACAAAAAAATCTTAGAATGTGCAGAAATGAGATTAATTCTTGAAATTAAAGAAAAGGAAGACACTGAATATTTTGAGATATGGGACTTGTTCTATCAATGGTTAAATAAGAGAAACAGAAGTTAGAACTTTTAAAACTATAAGAGAAAGATTAATTTTATCATTATGGTTGATTACTGTAAGCTATTATTAATTCTAATTAGTATTTATAATTAATATGTATTAATATTACGAAGGAAAAGTACTGTTACAATAAGTGTTGCTAGAGAATATCATCACTATCATGATGTGAAGTATTGTTTAAAGGAATTGTAACCAGACAATACACTGTCTATATAAATATTGAATTGTTGCTCTTTCTATTTATAACAACAATAACCACCACACTAAAAATAAAATAAAAACTCCAATAAGTATACGATACAAAAAAACCCCTCATAACACAAATTTTATTTTATAAAAATGTAAAATGCAGGCATCTAAAACTTAGATATTTAGCATGTAGCAGTCTATACAATAGGCAATTTAAATCAAAAACTACACTTGGCTTCTGAACAGCTAGGTGAGGGCACATCCCCCAATAGTGAGAGTGCCATGAAAAAAAAATCCTTCATTTTATTTTAAAAATAAACATTAAATTAAATATGCTTTTTATCATCACTTCCAATGCATTTTTCCCCTACCATATTAAAAATCACAATTTTTTAGAGGAATGTAGAGCTAGACGGAAGCCTTTGAAAGAAGACAAGGGTTGGTACCCTGCTGTTTTAAAGGAAAATTAGTTGATTCCCGAAGGATATTTGCAAAAAGCTAGCAAACATTTGACTCCGGATAGAGCCAGGATGAGGTAAAAACATTTCATTGCCTGAACAGTTGTTTCCAAGAAGGCAGTTCTAGCTTCAGTCCCACTCAACTTGTCAGCAGGTGATCAGACTGGCTGAAATTTCAGACAATTGTGTCCCATCAGAGTAGAGCAGTGATGGTTAACCTTTTTGCCATTGTGTATCAAAAAGCTGTGGGAGCATGGGGGGTTGTGCGCATAATTCTATGCATCCACCCCCGCACATGCACATGTGAAAACCCCCCCCCACCGCTTTTGGCATGCAATGGCACAGTGGACCCATTTTTTGCCTACCCAGGCTCCAGACCCTTTCTAGGAGCCCGGGGAGGGCGAAAATGGCCTTCCCCACACCCCTGGAGGCCCACCGGAGGCCAAAAATGGCCCATTTCCCGACTTCCAGTTGGACCGGAAGGCCCATTTTTCACTCTCTCCAGGCTCCAGAGGCTTACTAGGAGCCTGGGGAGGGCAAAAATGGCCTCCCCCTGAGGCCCTCTAGAGGCCGGAAATAGTCCGTTTGCTGACATCTGGTTCACCAGAAGGTCCATGTTTTGTTCTTCCCAGGCTCCAGAGCTTTTCTAGGAGCCTGGGGAAGGCAAAACGGCCTCCCCCACCGAGGCCGAAAACAGACTGTTTCCTGACTTCTGGTAGGCCCAGAAGGCTCAAAAATCAGCTGGCAAGCATGCACATGCGTGCTGGAGCTGACCTCGCGTGCCCACCAATATGGGTCAGCATGCCACCTGTGTGCCATAGGTTCGCCATCACAGGAGTAGAGCATGATGTGCTCAATATTGGATGTGGGGAGAAATTGAAGAAATTATTCAGTTTTAACCAGCAATCACTTTGTATTACTGTATGGAGTAGGAAATGAAAGAAGCCAAAACAAATAACTAGAAAGAGATTTAATAAGAAGAATTTGGAGCAATCAATTCAAATCAGTTGTGTGTATGTTTTATGTAACAAAACATCCTTGGGAAGCCAGGATTAAGAAGTTCCATATTCAGAAGCATCAACGCAAATGGTGCTGCTTTTTCCTTATACAGTAAATATGGGAACTGTGGCTCTATGGGCCAATTCTGCTCAGAGAATATGATAATAACCACACAAAATCAGAATTCCAATATTTGCTGTCTGGGAAGTGCAGCCAAGTTGATGAGAGAGATAGAAACACTATCCCTGTTAGCAATAGCAATAGCAATAGCAGTTAGACTTATATACCGCTTCATAGGGCTTTCAGCCCTCTCTAAGTGGTTTACAGAGTCAGCATATCACCCCCAACAACAATCCGGGTCCTCATTTTACCCACCTCAGAAGGATGGAAGGCTGAGTCAACCCTGAGCCAGGGAGATTTGAACTGCCGAACTGCCGAACTGCAGTCAGCTGAAGTAGCCTGCAGTGCTGCATTTAACCACTGCGCCACCTCGGCTCTCTGTTCTTGGGCAATGACAAAATCTGCCTGCCATTGAAACACACATCTTTGTTTTTGTTGTTTCACTGAGAATTCTTAGAATTTGATGGGAAATTGCTGCCGTTGCTTTTAAAAAAGAATAGAGTGAATTTTCAGGCAGCACCAAAGCTATTCTGCAAACACACATTTATTTATAAAATACTATATACAAGACATCTTTCAGCTCCAAAAAGGTTATTAAAGGGGCTTTCCGTTTAAGACTAAAACACTTAAAAATAAACAGATTAAGGACAATAAAGATATTTTAAAACAGAGCAGAATTACTTACACCTAAATTGGAACAAAGGAGGCTTTTAAAGGTTTGAGCATTCTACTTAAAACTGAAAAAAGTTGGAACTGATTTAATTTTCCAGTGGGATGAATTCTCAGGTAATTTTGTAGGATTATACTACAAAATTATACTACAAAAAAAGAGAGAAATATTTACAAGCATTGTCAAAATAGTTTTGCCATACAAACTGTACAAATTGTCTCCTTGTAATCATTTCTGAATACACAGACACATGAAGAGCTTTGGTAACTATTTAAAAGAAGTCCTAATGGACAGAGGTAAATAGTGTGGTATACAGTAATGTTTGGACAAAACGTTAAAGTGCAAAAGGTACTAAATTTATTTTGATGAATGAATTATCCTCCGGTACAAACTGTCACCCAGTAACTGGATGCATATTTGGAGAGGACATTGTAATTTCTTTTTATTTACTTTTTAAAATTTATATCTTACCTTTTGTTCGTAAGGCATTGTAAACTACCCAAGCTAGAAAAAGCACATAAAGATTAGCAACGTAGACATATACTACATATATTTAGGCTCATGTCTTATTGAATACTTGCTTGCCACAAGTATTCTTCCAAGAATCTTTTCAGAAATGTTGTCCTAGGTTTTTCTGATCCCATGATCCTCTGTTCAGTTTCCGGGGGTGAGATAGGGGGTGGGGGTTGTTGCCAAAAGAATTTAAAAATGTACAAGTAGAGAAGTTAAATATTTCAGGCAAGAATTCCTGAATATGTTTCCAGTCTCTTGCCCCTGCAGAGCCAAACTAGATACGTATTTCTTTGAAAGTGCTGGGCTCAGGCAAAATGGCCAATTGCTCAGTTCTATTTATGGAGCATGGCTACTGTTTTGCAATCCAATTGTGTTTGGGGAAGCAGTATTATTATGCACATAGGAAAGAAAACCTCTGTGGTTTGTGTTGCTCAACAAGGACCATCAGATGGTTCTGTTGTGAAATCTTCAAAATTAAATTCCGCACAAGACTTCCCCTATGATCTTGAACGCCTAAGAACATCAGCACCATTAATGTTGTAGAACAAGAGTTCCTGAGGTAGAATCTCTTTAAAGCCAGGCCTAACCCTGCTAAAGTGGCAGTTCCAAGTTTTTCATTTCTGTCAGTATTTATACTATTGCTAAAAGCCTTTGCAGACAGTTTTGTGAGTCAAACATGCAAAAAGAATTAGTCTACAGGGGTGGCCTACAGAAATGCCACCATTTACATTCAAAGATAATGTATTACATGAAGATGCTGGTAATTGTGTGCAGAATAATATCATACTGTATCAACCAGCGGTGGGTTTTACATTTTGTTACCACTAATTCGCCGTGCATGCGCCTGGCCTTTCACGCATGTGTTTCGTTGCACTCATACCTTCCATGCTTACACCCAGCCTCAAAAACATCCCTAAATACAATGGCATAAAGCCAGGGTGGGTGGGCAGGCCTGCCTGTGATTTCCGCTACCAGTTTGGGCGAACTGGTCCCAACCGACTGAATACCACCTCTGGTATCAACTAAGAAGTATGCGAAAGAGGTATTGCACTGATAGCATTACTTCCTTTCCTCTCCCTAGGCCTCAGGATTTTCTAACCATGACCACTGTCATCACTGTTGCTCCTAGCCTTTCTTAGTCTGAGACTGCAGTTTCCTACTCACCAATCCATAGATCTAGGCCATGGAAACTGGGGAAGTGACCTGTAGAGCTGGTTTACTACTGCATTTAAAGGGGATTGCATTTTATATTAGCTGACTTGACAAGTTTTGCCTTTCCAATGATACTGAGAGGCAGTTGAGTGAACTTTGCCTTATCAACACATGGCATAGAAAAGATGAGCAGCTGAAGTGTTATTGTTCCCAGAGAAGAGGAGAAAGAACTGGGGAATAGGACTTTTTTTTTAAAAAAAATTCTAAACTAACCATATGTCCTTTATTATAATATATGAGGGTGGGAAGAGTTGCATATTGCAACAACATCACAAAAGAAAAAAATCAACAACACTGCTTGCATTTCCTAACATTTCCATAGATATCAAAAAGAGTTCAAATTACAACTTATATATGCTTCTCCCAATTCAAGAGAGAAAAGATAAGGCATCGCAAGATACTAAACTGATGTTTAAATGAAAGCAATACAAAAATAAAATATCACAGAACAAAGTGAAAGAAACTGTTGAGAGACATCTACTGAGCAAAGTTTTAAAACCTGTTTGTCCAGAAACACTCATCCTTCCCATTGTTTTCGGAGCACTAATTGCCCACGTAGTAGGAAGAAAAAGTTACAGTCTGTTCAGGATGTTAGTAAGCCTCACTGCAATTCTCCTTATCCAAAACAAACCAAAACCTTCAATATAAACATACAGTACCTGCTGGGTTTTCCTATACCTTTCAATTTAGAAGTAATGAATTGATGCTTGGGTATATCAGCAAAATACTGCCTCTGGTTGTGCAATAAAACTCCATTACCATTTGTTTTGGCCAGTGTTTCTCAACCTTGGCAACTTTAAGTCCTGGGGAGTGCTGGCTGTGCTGGCTGGGGGATTCTGGGAGTTGAAGTCCCCAGGACTTAAAGTCGTCAAGGTTGAGAAACACTGGTTTTAGCTATTTGTTTTCTTAAATGTTATTATATTTGAAGAAAATTTGCAATGAAATATGTAGGAATTAAAATGGAGTCTTGGGAAGTCATATATGCATGAACTGCTGTTGAATCATCTGAAAAAAAAGTTAGCAATTAAATTTTAGATGACTACTGAAAGCATCCAGGCCAGACTGAAGATAGCTCCATATATGAAGCTATCCAGTCTTTTCTTCTTGAAAGTGCATATTATACCATAATGCCCAACCACTCTCAATGTTCCTCTTCCTGTTTTAAAAAAAATCTTTTGTGAATCTGTCAAGATCTGGAAAATAACCAGTTCTCCCTCCTTAAAGTTCATAGAGTTGAAATGTGTGGATTTTATTCTGCTTCACTCTTCCTCTGCAAACGGGCACATATAAGCAACCCAGTTTTGATCAATCATTTTCTGGGGAAATGCCTGCCTTGCCGTGAGTGAGGCGAGCGTATTTACCATTCACCAGTTTCAAATCAGGGTCTTGGACATATTTGTTCCAACTAATGTGCAACAAAATTCTTCGAACTGAGCTGGTGACTCAATGGATATGTCCATGTGGTTTTCTTAGTAACAATCAGAAAGAGTTTGCCTTCTTTCAGGATATTTTTCTACTGTTTGGTCTATTCTACAAGGCTGGGATTCCTTGATGCTCTCTGAAAGTATGAACAAAACACAACCCTTTTTACCTTTTCAGGTCTAGCCAAGGTAAACACATGCTTTATCCCAGCCATATGGATGTGAATTGATGAACCCAACCCCAAAGCTGGGATAGAAATTCATCCTCTTATCTCTTATAAAAATCCTGGCCATGTGCCTACTTACGGCAACAATGAATCTGACCCAATATTATAAATGTCAAAACAAGTTGTAGTTCAGTTTTTCAAAAACACTGAAAAATACTTCAACAAAATAATAACAAAAAAGGAACTACAAACTGCTAAAGGAAAATTGGCACCTCAATAGGGCTACATATTTTTTCTCTAACTCAAACTAAAATGTACTGAAATCTTATTTTAACATAATTGGTGGGAAGGGGTAGCCATGAATGACAAGCAAAGCAGGGAGTAGGTCACCCCAGTAGTTTGAATGAATGCAAATAATGCAAATTATATTATCTCTATGGGTTGGGGATGTTTTAGGATTAAACAAAGTGAAGACAGCATGCAAAGACCTCATTGGGAACCATGTCATTGATTTTCTTTTATTTGTAATCTATCATTGATAGAAAACAATTACTTTCTTTGGGACAGATAATTTCAGATAATTATGCATGCAGCATAATTAGGATTGCCTATCTTTCCAGTGTCTGTTTTCAGATACTTTGTGGTAACTGAACTACCATTCTAAAGTAAGTTAACCCTCTACTAGCAACAGCAATGCTTCTGCTACTCTTTTGTATCTATCTTAAGCTGGTGTTATGTATGAACACATTAGTGGGATACAAATAATTTAACAACTGGTATTCTGCCCCAATGACCAGCTGGGTAGGCATGGTTCAGTGGTCATGTGACCATGTGGGCATGGCCAATTCAATGTTACTCAGGTCGATGGGTGCTTCACATTAGCTGTTACAATGTAATAAGGGTTAACCAGAGAGGCAGTTTCTGTAAACAGGGTAATAAAGATTAGGCTAGAAACAACACCAGAATGTTTCCTTCCTGCCTTCCTTACCAGGGACGTGCAGTCACTAGAGGCAAGGTAGGCAGAGCCTTACCAGTCTCCTCAGGAAAAAGAAAGAAATTTAAATATATATTTTAAATAATTAAAGCCAAGATAGTTGCTACCAGATTCCAGGTCACAGTGGCTTGGTATCTGCTTAGTGTTAACCAAAGCAGGAGGTGAGAGTAC
Source organism: Thamnophis elegans (assembly GCF_009769535.1). Taxonomy (NCBI): domain Eukaryota; kingdom Metazoa; phylum Chordata; class Lepidosauria; order Squamata; family Natricidae; genus Thamnophis; species Thamnophis elegans. The sequence continues at coordinate 122,036,816 of NC_045543.1, read as the reverse complement.
TCGGGGCCTCCTTTCCATAAGGAATTTTTCGCCTTTGAAAAGTTAAGAAAGAGTTAAAAGGCAAAAAAGTTCAGATGCAAAAGAGGCACTAATTCTCCCGCTTCCTGATCTGGAAGCAACAAATCATGTCTTCTTGAGCACGCTTACGTTGGGTGGGTTATTTTGGAGGGCGTGCTTCAGAGGAGAGAGGAGTGGGGGAGAAGGAGGAGGTTCGCTCTTTGCTGCAGACCTGGGCACTTGGCGGCTCCCACGATGCAAAGTGCCCTGCCGCCCGCCCGCCCACCCGCCCGCTGCCCCGGCCTGCTTCTCCAGGCTCCGCCGCTGGAAGTCCCTGATCGCCTCTGGGGGAAGGCTGGGTGAGAAGCGGAGCGAAGCTTCTCCACGGCCTCCCAGCGCTGCGCAGAGGCTCTCGCAGGAGTGCGTGCCAGCGGCCGACGGCTCGGAGCGGCCCCGGCTGCGAGACAAGCGGCAGCGGCTGCTTTAAGCGCTGCCTTGTCTCGCAGCCAGGGCCGCTCCGGGCCGCCGGCCGCTGGCACACACGCCTGCGAGAGCCTCTGCGTAGCGCCGGGAGGCCGCGGAGAAGCTTCGCTCCGCTTCTCACCCAGCCTTCCCCCAGAGGCGATACGGGACTTCCAGCGTCGGAGCTTGGAGAAGCAGCACACACATGCATGCTAGTTGTTTCTGGCTCTAGGCCGGCATGACTAAACAGCAAAGGTGCACGGAGCACTGTTACTTCCCACCAAAGTGGTTCCTATTTTTCTACTTGCATTTTTACATGCTTTCAAACTGCTAGGTTGGCAGAAGCTGGGGTAGGTAATGGGAGCTCACTCTGTTACGTGGTGCTAGGGATTCGAACCACTGAACTACTGACCTTTCTGATTGACAAGCTCAGCGTCTTAGCCACTGAGTCACCGCATGTCTAGTTGTGTATGTACAGTAGCTCTTACTAATTTCTCCATAGAGTTAATTAAGAGATTTAGAATGTAACTGCCAACCTTCCATAAACATGATTTTATCTTCTTTATTTACATACGCTTCTCCAGTTGGAAGTCTTTGCTAGCTGGGTAAACATTGTGTTGTCTTCCTTGTTGTCCTGGTACCTTGAATTGCCCAATAACTTGTATCTCTATGGCAATGTGTGACATTCTAAATCCATCATTACTTGCTAGCCATATTCTCTCTATCCTCTTTGACTTCAACCCCTGCTGCCAGCTCCTTAGGGCCTTTCAGCTTCCTTCCTTGCAAGAGATTATATGTGCATAAGGTACCTCATGTGGTCCTTAACTCAGATTTAAATTATCTGCCCCAAATACTGTGTATCTGTGAGATCACATGAAGAGACACCACATGGGGGCTACTTTGTCCATTCTATTATAAGCATGATTATGTACATGATATAGAAGAAGAATTTTTTGATGATTAAAATAGGAGCGAAAAAAAGAAAGAGGAAAAGCAAAATACCAGAAAATTATATGTGCAAGAATTTATATGCATGTATAATATATGTGGAGTTTTTATATGCAAAATTTTCCATTATTTTGTCCACGATTTAACTCCTTCAAATAGGGGTTCTTTGATAAGATGATACTTTGGAAAACAAAACAAAAATCCTAGGTATTATTGATGTCTGTATCTTGTGTGTTTGAAATTCTGTTTTCATATTGATCTGGGATTTTTCAAGTAATTAAAGGAATTTCTACATTTTATTAAATTTTCATGCTTGATATTTCTCAGGAATTATATATAAATAAATACCTTTAATATTCATTAATCTCATATCCCAATGAAAGCAGTGTGCTTCTTATATATGCTTAGACATATGTGTATCGACATTACACTTTTTTCTTGTTTAAAAATAACACAGCAGTACAGAGTAGGATTTTCAACTATATAATTCCAGAATAAAAGGAATGTCAAAAAATGGTTGATCTCTGATTAAAAAAAATCATCCAGGAAGATATCCCTCTTATTTGCAAACCTCTTATAGTTTTCCGTTATTTGTACTTTTTTACACAAATTCTATGGTAAGCTAAGATTGCATCAAAATAACAATAAGTATGTGGTGTTGTCATGATATACTCTGCCATTAGCACAATGTGAAATGTCCTGTTTGATTCAGGTGTATGCAGTTTGTTGTTATGGCTTATTCCACATTTCTAAAAAGTGATCTGCATTTTTCCTTGCTGTAAAAAATATTAAAATTCCGTAAGAACAGTCAGGGATACAATTTCTGGAGGACTTTCAACACTATGGAAACTGAAAAGTCATGGTTGGGCCATGCCACTTATTGGAAAATTACTTCATTACACATATATAATGAAGTATTTTGAGCTAACCCTTCCCTTCAGATTTTAATATCAGCAAGATGCCTACCTGGAGCAGAGGGCACCTGGCTGTAACCCTTAACCAAACAATCTTCCTTTTGATAAAGTCCTCAAAGGCTGCCTTGTAAGAAGCCTTTAAAAAAAAACATTATGATGTGAAAAGGCCACTTTGAGTTCTTAATAAAACAAATGACATTTACAAATGCTTTCCTTTAAACTGGTTCTGCAGTTAACCTGGAGGAGGTTCCTGCTTGACCTACTTGCCCTGGCCAGGTAGTGAAATCTTGGGCTTGATATAAAGCTGGTATGGCACACTAATTTTCTCAATTTAACCTCCTTTAAAGCTTTGCCAAGTGCTGCTATTGAAAGGGCAACTGTTATTTTGGGATGACTCCATAGCAATACTCTGAGACAAATCAATCATTTTCATTCATCACTAGCGTATATTAGAGAACAAAACAATTTCTTCATTCTCTGATTCCTTGCCCCCGCTGCATTTTCCTCTTTGCTCTGGTTTTCTTATTACCACATAAAAGAAGTTACTTAAACTTTATTATTATTTACTATGGAAATATGGGTACAATTAACTCTGCAGCTATGGAATGCCTAGCTGCACATTAGGCTGAATGCTAAAGAAGACGCCATCATTGGCTGAAGCTCCATTATTGGTAGAATTGTTCTGATCACCGTGTTAATAATCAGGATGACACTGAGAAAACTTGCTTTTAATCCATACACAATGCTAGAAAGCACACATACATCTAGAAAGCACATGTCCCCACATCTATGCAGTCATATTCTTAAGCCCTTTGCCATGAAAATACGATTCTTCTTCATTGCCTTCTTATGGGATACTTTGAAAATTTCCAATCTAGTCTACTACCAGTGTATTTTTGGTTGTTTCCTTTCCTAGTATTAATCTGGTCTGTTTCTGCTTAATTTCTCAACTAAGGAAAAGATGGCCAGGTGCTGCTGTGAAAAGTGGGATAAAAGTAGTGTATACTTATTATAGAAGTCAATCAATCAATCAATCAATTTTGATATTTCTGATATGCCACTATATCAAGACACTCCAAGTGGTTTACATTTTTTTAAAGAAAATTGTTGTCTAAAAACAACAATATAGGGACACAGTGGCTCAGTGGCTAAGATACTGAGCTTGTTGATCAGAAAGGTTGGCGGTTTGAATCCCTAGCACCACCTAACAGAGTGAGCTCCCATTACTTCTACCAGTTTCTGCCAAACAAGCAGTTAGAGAGCATGTAAAAATGCAAGTAGAAAAATAGGGACCACCTTTGGTGGGAAGGTAACAGCGTTCTGTGCACCTTCAGCGTTTAGTCATGCCAGCAACATGTCCATGGAGACGTCTTTGGACATTGCTGGTTTAGAAATAGAGATGAGCACCGCCTAGAATCGGGAACAACTAGCACATACCTTTACGTTTAAAAACAACAAAACTACAAGAAACAATATCATTTCATTATACAAGCCAGTAGGGTTAAATCTAAAAAAAATCCAATGTCCCCACAAATACTCCCATTTCAGAATCAAGTTTCCACTTTTTTTTTAAATAGCGGGTGTGATGCTTCCATTTGAAGGAGGATGGTTCCATGGGAGAGGCAGAATTATATTACCATTTATATCCATTCCATAGATAAATCTTATTATTTGGAATTAGAATATTGACTTTAATAGGGGAGGGAGAGACATAGGTGTGAAGGAAAGTTTTGTTTAATTCCATTTTTTTTGGTAAAAATGTATCCAAATTAACACCTTCACAATGGAATAGAAAAAAAAAACCTTAAAATTTTAAGGACTAAAATGCCTAGTTATGGGAACACTAATTTGAGTTGCCTTAGTACACAACATCAAATTGGTAGGAATAGCTGACACTCCAGAAGATAGGCTGAAGATACAGAAGGATCTTGACAGACTTGAACATTGGGCACTATCTAACAAAATGAAATTCAATGATGAAAAAGTAAGATCCTACATTTAGGCAAGAAAAACAAAATGCACAGGTATAGTATATGTAGTACCTTGCTCAATAGTAGTAACTGTGAGAGTGATCTTGGAGTCCTAGTGGACAACCATTTAAATATGAGCCAGCAGTGTGCAGCAGCTGCCAAAAAAGGCTGCATAAACAGAGGGATAGAATCAAGATCATGTGAAGTGTTAATACCACTTTATAATGTCTTGGTAAGATCACACTTGGACTACTGCATTCAGTTTTGGTCACCATGGGATAAAAAGATGTGGAGACTCTAGAAAGAGTGCAGAGAAGAGCAACAGAGTATATGAAGAATGGTTGCAGGAACTGGGTATGTGTAGTTTAATGAAAAAAAAAAGGACTAGGGGAAACATGATAGCAGTGTTCAAATATCTTAGGAGCTGCCACAAAGAAGAAGGGGTCAAACTATTCTCTAAAGCACTTGAAGGTAGAACAAGAAACAATGGGTGGAAAATAATCAAGGAGAGAAGCAACTTAGAACTAAAGAGAAATTTCCTGACAGTTAGAACATTTAATCAGTGGAACAAGTTGCCTCTAGAAGTTGTGAATCCTTCAACACTGGAAGTTTTTAAGAAGATGTTGGATAACCATTTGTCTGAAGTGGTGTAGGGTTTCCTGCCTAGGCAGGGGGTTGGACTAGAAGACCTCCAAGGTCTCTTCCAACTCTGTTATTCTATTCTATTCTATTCTATTCATATGGGGGATGGGGAAAGAAGGACTGTGGGTGTCCTCTTATGAAACTTATAGAAGCTCTTCAAGGATTGGAATGGTCTTCTCTTTCTAGTTTTCATTTCTCCTTTTGTGATTAGCACGAAAGAAACAAGTAGCTTTAAAAACATTTCAGAGGTTACTATATACCTACCACCAGCAAAGTTGCTTATTTGCTCCCAATTCTTCATTCCTTGCTCATTTCAGGAACTTTTTGTTTGAGAAGGGAAGCTCTGAAGAGCCATCTGCCCTTGGTAAACAGTTCAATTTTCTACATGAAGGATACAGTGTGATGGCAAGCAGAAGCAACCTGCAGCCTTATGTATGCTGCTTTGAATGTCATAAAACCAAACAGACGCATTAGTCAGGAGGTGGGTGTTGGTGATGGTGAGGCATAGCCTTGGAAAAGTGGACTTCTGGCAATGGGAAATATCATTGGAGGATGGACCGGAAGTTCAGCGGTTCTAATCTCACCGGCTCAAGGTTGACTCAGCCTTACATCCTTCCGAGGTGGGTGAAATGAGGACCCGGATTGTTGTTGGGGGCAATAATGCTGACTCTGTAAACCGCTTAGAGAGGGCTGAAAGCCCTATGAAGCGGTATATAAGTCTAACTGCTATTGCTATTGCTATTGAAGGGATTGGTCAGTTTGAGCAAATGGAGACTGAAACTGTTGAGTTCAACCCCAGTATTGCAGGAAAAAAGCCCATAAAAGGATGTATGTTTACTATGTGCTATCCATGTCAGTGTTTCTCAATCTTGGCAACTTTAAGATGGGTGGACTTCAACGCCCAGAATTCTCCAGCCAGCCATTCTGGGAATTGAAGTCCACCCATCTTAAAGTTGCCAAGATTGAGAAACACTGATCTATGTGCTGGGATACACATTTCCCAATGTGTACATTTGATTCAGGAGAATCAAAACTGCCAGCCAAAATGGTTGTGTCACATTCTAGACTTCTGAAATAACTGGAACAATATATGAAGACCACTCACGTCAATGAGTCTCATTTTATAGTGGTAGTCTACATTAAGAATATTTTTTTAGCAAGGCCAGCAACCTATTTGATTATTCATCCTTTATGGAAATCCCTAGTTGTTTCATGCATAAAAGCCCTTGTAAGATAATTGAGGAGTGTTGGTTTGCCATCTAAATTGGTAGTAAGAATACACTACTTCCGCAGCTAGCAGTAGACCTGTGAGTATGTAAAATAAATTAATAATGTTTATCAGTGACTCTTATGACTGAAACTATTTTCCACTGATAATGTGTTGATAAGTGAAAACTAAGTTCTAAGTTTCAGCTTTCAGACTGAGGTCTCAAAATTTGGCTGCTGGGACCTTTGTTCGCTTTTATAAAGAACATCTTTCAACATTAGTGCTTTCCCAGAGTTAATGCGATGTAAGAAGAAAGCAGTTACTGCTACAAATCCACTCCTGTTTAAATGTGCTTTTACTTTTTTTTTGTTTCCTTGTACAGTGACTCGAGCTAAATACGTGACTTAACGTTCTTGCTCTTCAGCATTAATTATTCAGCTGTACAATACAGAACATCTTTATTTCCCAGGCAGCTTTCTGTGCCAATTGTTTTTTTGATGCAGTTTTTGCAAGCATAGAAACCACATACACAACCCACCACTTGATATACAAGTTGTAAATGGAAATGTTTTCAACAGCCTCCATCAGCTTTACAATACCCTCATTTATTACACAATTGTCCAGGGAAAAGTTTGCTGTTTTTAGATCTTCTGGAGTAAGTTGGAGAATAGGAGAGGGTTGGTAAGCAGATACGCAAATACCCAAAGATTCAAAGACAGATGAGATTGTCCTGTTTTGTTGGCAAAGGAAGGAGCAGCTCTTTCATTGCACCAAAATCAGACCAGATTTTATCTTTGTTTCCCTTGGCTGGTGCCATTTTATGAAACTCGGTACTGGTGCCATCTGAGTATTTTATTTCACACAACATTTAATGCTAGTGTTAGGGAATTTTTAAGGCTGAATTGATTAACATGTACAAATTCAAAAGAAAGCAATGGATTGGTTGATATATCTTGATTTTACAATGTAGAATGCAGAGGTGGGTTGCTTCCAGTTTCGCCCGGTTTGGCTGAACTGGTAGTGTTGGCGGTGGGAGGCTCTGCCTACCCACCCAGATGCTTCTGCGCATGCGCAGAAACATTGAACGCGTGAACACAAGCACAAGCAAATTGGTAGTAAACCGCTTAGGAATCCACCAATGGACAGACCTGGAAGCCATCTTTTACATTGGGCCTTCAGGCCTGGCACATTTTCTGCTGTGGGAAAACGGGAGGGGGGATTAAATGGAGTATGGGGGATATAGTCAAAATAGCATTCCTATCTCAGAGAGTCAAGGACACCTTGCCCTGCAGCTGTGATGGGAGGCATCTTCAGTTTTGGATGGTGTCTGGTTGGATTTTGTGATGGACGTGTGGCTGCTGGGCAGGGTCTTAAACTTTCATTTGGGTGGGGAAAACCTGGAAACTTTCAGATTCGGGTTTTCTCAGATGTGCCAATATGACATCTCTAATAAAATGGACTTTGAGGAAACTCAAGCCTCAGAGTCTTCTTTTGTTGGGGGTGTTACTTGGAAGAATGAAGACATGCTCTGAAATGCTCTTTTCTTGCAGTTTTGGATTATTCCTTGACAGGAATATGTGACTTATAATGAAGAACCTCCCACATTACAATCATTGTTATAAAGTCTAATAATATAAATAAATATTGTTAATACATAATTATTTGACCTCTAATATTCTGTTGCAACATCTAAAGAGCAGTTGTTTTTGTGTTGGCTTGAATCCAACTACTGTTCTCTATAAAATTCAGGTACCTAATAAAATATGCCTTTGAAATTTGTGGAGAACAATAATCATGATATGGAAAAAGAATGTCCAACTTTGTTCTCAGACCCTCCCCCACCTAAAAACATGCAAGTCGGGAAGAAAAAAAGGGTGGGGCTAGTTTTAAAAATTAAGTTAACACTCCTATTGAACAGGCCTTCATTGGTGTGACTAGTTCTTGCCATTTGCCATGTGTCATCCCATCTCATTACTCCAGCTCTGAGCAGGTATACAAAATTTATTTGCAGTCTTGTACTGATGGCTTGCAAGAACAATCCTTTTCAAATAATCAAGTTGCTAGTTTTAAAAAAAAGATCTCTCATTGTATACATTAGAGATCAGTGACGTGCGGTGAGGATTACGGTTGGTGAGGCAAGAGCGGTGAGAAGTAACATCCCCGCCGCTGTGTCTGACCAGTGTCTCGCGTTTATGTCCACCATAAACGCGAGACGCCTGTTGGACACAGCGACAGGGATGGAGGAGGCAGGGGAGGCGAGGTGGAGAAGCACGGCAGCGGCGAGAAGCAACGTCCCCACTGCTGTGTCTGACAGGGATCTCGTGTTTATGTCAAGATTTCAACTCTCCTCTTGTCCGCCATGATGAAAATGTAAAAAATGTAAAAAGAAAAAGGCAAGAGTTGCTGCTGCCAGAGCAGGAGGCGAGAGAACCACATGCCTCCTTTGCATAAGGAATTTTTCGCCTTTTAACCCTTGCTTAGCTCTGCTCAAGTGATCATAAAACTAGAGTAAAGGAGGCACGTGGTTCTCTCACCTCCCCCTGCAGTTAGCAGTAACCAGAGTCATCCACTGTCTTTTTCCTTTTAATTTTTTTTTTCTTTTCATCATGACAGTGGTGAGGCCCTGCCTCCCCTGCCTCCCCTGGCTGCACGTCCCTGTTAGAGATTCATACAAACAGAACTTTTTCAATTTCCTCAGACCTGATTGTGCATCATGGAAATGTATCTCTGTGCATAAGAGGAATAGGGCAAAGAAAATAGAATAATTTACAAGGAATTATCTATTTCAACTACATCACTTGTTCAATACATTTTTTTTAGTAAGGGTCTGTGCTAATAGGCATTTAAACAATTACTTATGTTAATCTTATGGTTTATTTAAATATATATCAGCCTTTCTTCTGCAAATTTAAAAAAGAAACATCTAAAAATGTTTCTGTGCCCAAATAAATGAGTTCAGCATCAGGCCAGAAGAAGCAAATTCCATTGGATTTTTGTACTTTAGTAGTGAATTTAAAAAGGGGAAAGCTATATGTTCGTAGGATATTTCTTTATTGCTTGTGATGATGATATTGATGATAGGTTGATAAAAGAGGTGCATGATTTTGCTTGTTTTGCTCCAGGAACTTAGGGGAGAACATAATAGTGAAAAAGAAGATAGGGTAAAAAGAGAAACAAACTATTTGTAATGTGCTTCTCATCTTAAATTAAATTAATAGAATTGTAAACTTGCAAGAGATCATGCTAACCATAATCTCTATGACATTCTAATAAATGATAAAAACAAATAAGCCCACCTCCTTTGTGTTTCATAATGATTGAGTCCCTTTCTTTCTTTCTTTCTTTCTTTCTTTCTTTCTTTCTTTCTTTCTTTCTTTCTTTCTTTCTTTCTTTCTTTCTTTCTCTCTTTCTCTCTTTCTCTCTCTCTCTTTCTTTCTTTTTCTTTCCAGCCTTTATTATTTTTACAAATGGGTCAAGGCAGCAAATGTTCCTCCTCCCATTTTCCCCATTACAACAACCTTATAAAGTGAGTTGGGCTGAGAGTGTTCTGACCGAGAGCATAAAGCAAACTCCTTGTCCCGACAAAAACCCATTTTATTAATTTACTGTGAATTCTGCTCATTTGCATCCAGCAAAGTCTTTCAAGGGGGGATTTACAGTCACAGACCTTATGTGGCTTGGAGAGCTGACAGGCCGATATCTGCAAAACTTGGCAAGGAGTCTTGAAGAGTCACAAACCAAACTAATTGTCTCCTGCAAGCTCCACTCCCCTTTTGCTCTTCTTTTATTTCCTCTGGGAAGGGCCATTCATCGTCCACCTGTCGACGATGTTCTTTAGCTGTTTCCTTTATCTGGCAACTCTGCACATGCACACTGGGAACAGGCTCCAGCTGTTCGTCTGCCTTACTGATGTCTGCCTCTGAAAACAGCTGATAACTGGCATATGGCTCTGGCCCCCTCTCTGCCTCTGACACAGAGCCCTTATCAGAATCTTCTTCAGACTCCAGGACTGGCCCGTGTTCCTTCCCAACCTCCTCACTGTCTGAATCTGCTGCCAGCTCTGCTGACCGCTGGTTGACCACAACACAGAGAGAGTGACTGGCCCAAGGTCACACAAATGGCTTTCATGGCCAAGGTGGGACTAGAAGTCATGGTCTCTCACTTTCTAGCCATTAACTATTAGATGTACAACCATTTGTTTAACAACTGTTCAAAGTTACTACAGCACTGAAAAAGAGATTTATGACCAGTTTTCACAGTTATGTTTGTTATAGCATCCCCATGGTAATGTGATCAAAATTCAGACGCTTAGAAATTGACTCCATGGGGAAGCAAGATTCACTTAACACCTGTGTTATTAACCTAACAACTTCAGTGATTCATTTAACAACTGTGGCAAGAAAGATCATAAAATGGGACAAAACTCATTTAACAATTGTATTGCTTAGCTACAGAAATTTTGGGCTCAGTTATGTTCCTAAGTCAAGGATTATTTGTACTTGTCCTGTATGATGGTTAAATTCCTAATTTTGCCAGAACTGAATCTGCTCATCCCATGAGAAAATATAGGGAAGTCAGAGAGAGAGACATGGATAGGACAACAGGCCTTTGTTGTGGTGGCCCCCACATTTGGAACTCCTTTCTTCGAGAGTTCCAAAATGTTCTCTTCCTTCAAGTTTTTAGAAGATAATTTTACATAATGTAGGCGGTGGTTTTATGATTACTGTTGCTTTTTTATCACTTTGCTTTGTTCCTATCATTCTTTTTATAAATTTCATGCAAAACCCACCCAATTTTTTTGGATTTGGACCAACCCCATAATAAAGATAAAACAAACAAACAATTTCATCACATTTTGTACTTTGAAAATGGCTCATATTTTGAAAGATGGTTTAGAAATCTTTTTAAATAAATTAAAAGAAATGTCCAGAATTTGGACAACGATGCGTTTGTGTTAATGCTTGTTATCTCTCTAACAAGAAGTTAAAACCTAAATGATGAAGGCATTTTTATTGGGTTGAATTGAAGAGTCATGGGTCACACTTCCGCTGACCCAGATGAGTTTGTATTTGCCTTTTTAAAACGGAGAATTCCTTTGATACTGCAAAACAGTATTGCTGGCATCTGGTGTAGGTTACAACACAATTTTAGGAACAATATTTGCAACAGAAAATCTATGGTGCTTTGGTGCAGGAAAGCTTTTGACATACTCAGTGGTCTTTGAGCAATATCTTTTTATTATTTGCAGTCTTAATAGCCCTGTAAAAGATGGATTAAGAGAGCAGGCTATCATGACAAAATCAGGAAAGCTAACAAACCAGAAATAAAAGTGGCGTTCTCAGCAGTGCTGTTTTCTTTCATTTGCAAACTGACTTGTCAAATATTTCACATTTTAAGAAATTTCATAGCGTATATCTGCTGCTAGAAGACATTGTTACCATGCTGATATTTATGTGATAAAATACGATGCATAACTTTGTGCCTCTCTCATGCAATTAATAGCTAATAATCGCCTTAGCAGTTATAATCCTCCCCAGACACATTTTGGGCTTGAGCCTGATCTGGTATTTTTATTTTAATTATCTGACTCATCGTTTGAGTCACCTAATATTCAGATAGAGGATTATACATTTTACTTGTTACTGAAATATCTTCAGTAACCGAGTTATTTGCCAATTTTGGCCTGAAGCACAAGGCTAAATAGGTTAGCCAGTGCAGGGTGTGACCTAATGTAAGTGTTTTCATTTCAATTTCGTTGACAAATATGTTTGATGGTGTATAAAAAGATTGTTTTTTTTTCTTTGCCTCTTGTGTATGCAAGGATTGTATCCAGGGAAAAATTCTGCAAAACCTGTCTATCTCTGCCATTTCTGTTGTGGAATTCATGCCATTTTTGTTTCAATTTGGTCATTTGTGGACTTTTGCATAGTCCCTGTATTTATAGACTTTCTTACCCCAGAATGATTTAAACAGAATATGCTAGATGAGACCATTTATTCTCTCTTTAAGAAGATAGCTGTCGGCCCATTCAAAATAGGCATTAACTGATAATGGAGCTAACATTTTTGGATTTTATGATCTTGATTCTAATCTTCCATTTCTGTCCAATCTTTTCCATATGCAAATTATTGCACTTTAACTGATTTTTTTTTAAAAAAAATAGTATAATTAGATGTTTAGTTTATAGTTCAGTCAGAATAGAGTTTGCAGCCTATATGGAATATTTGCACCAAGTTACTTGCTTATCTGCAATTATTTCACAATAAGGGGCTGATTTGAAATGACAAGATCTCAAAATTCTGATCACAAAACCTATGTTTTATTTCTTTTTCTGTTTTGGGGATGCTAATATTAATTTTTTTTTTCAGCTAAAATATAAACATCTTTTTTTCACACAGCTGCTATGGAGACATACATCAACATTAGGCAATATTTGACTTTCTCAGAAAGTTCAAAAGGTCACTGTTGTCGATTTCCTGTCACAGCAGTTGGACTGCTTTTGTACAGCAAAGGTTTTATTTGCAAACTTTGGTGCCCACCCATAGAGCTTGATATCCATCCAGTGACATACAAATGAATCACTCCACCACAAAAGTTGGCTACATGTCTTCCAGCAAGTTTTTTTTCACCTTGCCTTCGTTGCGATCAGTATTGGCAAATTCTGTCATCAACCAAAAGTTATTCGTTAAGAATATCATTCAATTAAACTTATGGTACTTTTATTCACCTCTGTACAAATCATAATCAGTTCAACCAAAAGCCATGTATTGTGACCTCTCTTGTACTTGACATTCTCAGTGTTTTCACAACTCCAGGAAGGAAGCTATAAAAGAAAAGCTGCTTTTAGACTTGGTGGGCCATGATACTTAGTTGTTGTGGTTTCTTTGGTTTAGATAGTCACAAGTTGTGGAGGATTGACTAACATCCTGTCTAATGCTACATTTAAATCTAAATTTCACAAAAAAATAGCTTTTTATAGAAGAGGCTTCTGCTTTTCTACCTTGTTTTCACAATGTCTGATAATTTCTTTTGAATTTCTCTTGATGGTGTAATATTTTATTGCTGAAACTGGCTGAAGAAGCAAATAGCTAGGGTCCCTGTATACTCCTACACAGCTTCCCATCATTCTGAAATCCTTTTTAGATATCCATAATTTGAAGTCTAAAAAGCCCATAAGAAGAAGTGTCTTTATGATGTTTCCTCTTTGATATTATTGAAACATGGGAAGTTAACCAGAGTTACATATATTAGAGAGATTATTCTATAATAAAGGACAGAAATTCACATATTTCCTTATAAATCCTCTAACTACATGTGTTTAGGTTTGTATCTTAAACTTATAATTAGAATTTATTAATAGTATTTGCTTGCTATTAAAGCAAAACTAATACAAATTCAGAGGATCAGTGGCTAAGACGCTGATCTTATCGATCAGAAAGTCGGCAGTTTGGCGGTTCAAATCCTTAGTGCTGTGTAACGGAATAAGCTCCCGTTATTTGTCCTAGCTTTTGCCAACCTAGCAGTTCGAAAGCTTGTAAAAATGTGAGTAGAAAAAATAGGGACCAGCTTTGGTGAAAAGGTAACAGCATTCCATGCGCCTTCGGCATTTAGTCATGCTGGCCACATGACCACGGATACATCTTTGGACAGCGCTGGCTCTTTAGCTTTGAAATGTAGATGAGCATCCTCCTCTAAAGTTGGGAACTATTAGCACATATGTGTGAGGGGAACCTTTACCTTTACTTTAATAAAAATTTACCAGCACTCCCACTTATCTTTGTTGAAAAAACAGCAACCATTACAATAGTAATAAATAATACCCTTTGAACAAATGTAATTTTTTCATTTTAAAATCAGTTATGAGTAGAGAAATAAAATACGGTTTGCTTCTTTGACTTGATGATGTACATACTGTATTTACTTGGGAGAAGGCACCACTTCCTCTTCATTTATAAAAAAGAGAATATATATTTTGAATGAAAACAATAGAAGAAATACCTGTAGGTGCCTGTCAGACTACCCTTTGACTAGAAAATTATAGAGTCATCACAATGTTGGATGGCCTTATATATTTCACAAATAAATGGTATTAAAATATACATGATATGTAACTGTGCAACTGTGTTTAGAAACTATTAAAGGCAATACCGTATGGCAATCCCATAAACTACTACTGTTAAGAGGTTACTGTCACTTTCCCTATAACATTAACATCATTATCTTCCTGCAGTTGGTGTATCATCTGAACCTGATAACAGACATTTTGACTATTTTTCAATTTGTCAAACTTCAAAGCATACACTGCAATCTATTTTGTCTCTCCAGATGTAGATTATATATGTTTTGGGCTATTCTTTTTCCTGATGTGAGAGTGGAGTCAGAGATAGGTATACACCTGCTTAGTACTTTGCTTATGTATAGCCTTGATTCTCCTCTTGACAACTTTGGCCCTTACAGAAACAGGAGGAAAATTTGGGTCCTGAAGCCCTCATAAACTCTACACACTTACCTGCTCCTTTTGGGAGAATGTTTGGATCCAAACCCCTGTACCAGCAAACCATATGAATAAAATAAAATAAAATCACTACTCCTACAGCCACTATGTCAACCTGAATCAGCTAGTGATCCACCCATAACAAGGGGGGAAAGCTGATCATGTCCATAATTTGAACAAAATACGAAATGCAGTATGTGATCTGCATTTTATGGTCTGGTGGTCAATTCATTTAGTTTAGTATCAATCAGTTTCTCCACAAATATCCAGGTAAAGAAGATAACATTCCTACAGATCACAGCTATATCATGCTTGCCTCTCTGTACTTGTAGAACAACCAGCTGGAAGAAACTGGACCTCTCCTAATTCTAACTGGACCTCTCCTAATTCTAGCTAGATCAAGCAACTAACTCTGGATAGTTCATGCAGAGAGAGGGGGGGGGGGGGAAGGGGGAAAGAGAGAGAGTGCGCAGGCGTCATGGCTGCCTGTTGGGGAATCGAACCCTGGTCTCGCACATGACAGTTGGAGATACTTACCACCCCTTTGTTGAGGGTGTTACTTGGAACCCTGACAGCAAGATAGACAGAGAGAAAACACTTCTCAGGATTGTCTTAGGATACCTAGTTGCTTTCTATGGATGCATAAAGAGCCGAGGTGGCGCAGTGGTTAAATGCAGCACTGCAGGCTACTTCAGCTGACTGCAGTTCTGCAGTTCGGCTGTTCAAATCTCACCGGCTCATGGTTGACTCAGCCTTCCATCCTTCCAAGGTGGGTAAAATGAGGACCCGGATTGTTGTTGGGGGCAATATGCTGACTCTGTAAACCGCTTAGAGAGGGCTGAAAGCTCTATGAAGCGGTATATAAGTCTAACTGCTATTGCTATTGCAACATACATAAATTCAAGAAGTCATCCACATACTGTATTTTAGAAATGTGAATGTTTGCATTTAGTCTTTCTAACAACAGCAACCAATTTCCTTCTGAGATTAAGTATGGCTTGTTCATAAACTGTATTCTTGGTAAATGTGTGACATCCACAATTCCCTGATCCCTGAGTTGCATTTTGTCACTCTATGCTAGAAAGAAACAAGCGAGCATCATTTAGGGAAAAGAGTTTGGTGTCTTTCACCTCCTACTTCAGCTGTGTAGTATCTTCAGCAGAAACCAAAATTCAAATCTCCTCCAACAAATCTCCTAAATGTAGTTAAATCACTCTCCAAACAATGATTACAGAACTCCAATCCATTTCACCACAATAGCTTTAACTGTTCATTGATAAGAAGAGGGGCACTAGAACGCCAGACAGCGACTGGAGATGGCAGACACTCTTTTGTTGCTTAGTCCATTTTATGCGAAATATTGGTTTTAAAACCCGGAAAGTTCACAATGGGGTTTTTATTTGTTTGCTTAATGTTGAACTCTGTAGTCCTGTGCACAGCTGAGCCGAAAGCTGCTTCAGAGAGTTCTGGTTGGGAATTACGGGGGTGGTAATTCACAGGATGGAGGCAGGCTGGGGAGAAGCCCTCTTCTTCACAGGAAAGCCGGCTCATCAACTGATCTCGAGACAACATATCTTCCTTCCTGTAAAATGCAAAAACAGGCTGATTGTGTGACGTGCAGGCATGGCCTTCCTCACCAGTGTTATTCCCTAAGAGGTATGATTTTAGGAGGCTTTCTTTGGCAAATCTATCTGACAGCTCAATGAATCATATGGATGAGCTTTAGCTGAGGAAACCAATAATTCTGGAAAAGAGCTGGGTCATGTATCTTTCAGAGCAAACATACTCATAGAGTAGACCTCTCCCTCCCCACTCAAGAGAGAAAGAAAGAGAAAAACACCCCACCCATCCTTGCAAATGACAGATAAGCACCAGTAGCCTTTTCATCAAACATCCGTTGTATACTTCCTGTCAGAGGACAGAAGCTAGGCTTTGGAAAGCCTGAAGAGGGAGGAGGAGGAGGAGTGGAGGAGGAGTAACTGCACACACTAGCATTCCCTCTCCTGGGAGCACAATTCTTCTCTGCTCACTTATTTAGGAAAACTTTTCTCCTAGCTCTCAGGAGAAGGGAAGGAAGAAATACAACTGCTTGTGACACTCCTCTTAAGTACACACAGCTTTTGCATCCCTGGAACATACCATCATCTTTCTTATCCGCGACTTGGCTTTCTTGCAACAGAACAAACACCATAAAGCACATTAAAAGGATGTTTTGTGAATTTTCTCCTCACTACCCTGGCAACAGATAGTTTTCCTATGCTAGATGGTGGGAGGCTTCCACCCCAAATTGTCCCTCCTTTTCTAGGCCTAGAAAAAGTCAATCCTTTAGGCACCAGGGTGCCTACAAGAAACTTAAATAAACAAAAAGGTTAAATGTAGCGCCTTGTCCTCCCTATATTTTTACACCAAGGCATTTGAACTACACATACTGAACTATTCTGGACAGCTTTCCTTACTTGAAAGGAGCTAGAAGCAACATCTTTCATTACATGTCACTGGCTAATATTTGGTGAATGTCAAGTGTTGCATATAAAAGCTGACAGACCTCAAAGTGTATTAATAACCTCAAATAAATGTATTAATATGAGACAAAATATTTCTCTTTATCTTTGTAGTATAATTAATGTTGCTGAAAAGCATAAAATCATTTTATGGGATGCCAGTTAAACGCCTGGCAACAGATTAGCTTATATTATGATGTCATTCCCAGGTATATATGACATTTTTTTAATGCATTAAAAAAGGACTAGATTGGGCAATAACTCTCATGATTTTCAACTCCTGGCATGTTTCAGGAGCTACAGTCCCAAATTCAGATGCTAAGGTCTCAATCAAAGGAGAGGTTAGATAATCAACAACATTGACTAGATACTAACGCAACCAATCAGGCAATATTAGGCTGAAACAAAACAGGATAAAACTGTATATAATCCAGAAGCTTGACCTGATTTCTTTATGACTTAGCACACAGACTGGCTGAAACATTATGTTTTTTAAACCATGGTTGATGGCTTAGTTTGGTGTGTAAACGCAACCAAATATAAATCCAAAAACATAAACGGTAGCCTAGCATGTTATAATCCAGTCAGCATTTTCTACAAATTATATTTTTAAAATTGCTAGTTCACTTGTTTCCATGGCTAAAATAGTCAAAATGACATCTACAACTATGCAATTGGAGCTACATCCTTTTTTTAAATGTGACGGACATAAAAGAGAATAAAAGTTGCCCTATAAAATGTTGCACAATTGTTTATTTATTTATTTTTATTTGAGTCAAGCATGTATTAGATAACAGATATAAGTATAAACACGATTATGAATACATGAAATGGATACCAATAAAAGGGAACATTAGGACAGGGATGGTAGACATGTTGGTGTGCTTGTGTACGCCCCTTACACACCTCTTAGGAATGGGGTGAGGTCAACAGTTGTGTTGACAATTGTGGTCATAATCTTGATTTTTTAAAAATCTCCCCCATAAATATCACTGTTGGCCTTTCAAAAAGAAGTAATTGCGAGTAAAGATTTCCTTCAGAACCAAACCATTCTCATGAATAGGAACTTTATTAATGTCTTCCTGAGACCATGGCCAGAGCTCTAGGACCTCTGGCTTGAAAGCTTTGGCATTCATTGAACTAGTTGCTAAAATAACTTTTGTTCTGCAGCTTCTAGTCTTAGACTCATAAACCTGGAAGATGGCCTTTATCCCAAGAATTTTCTAACATCTTCTAGGAACTTGACTTCCTAGTTATCTCAATGCCTGATATCCTTAAAAATTATGATCTGTGTTTCCCTTAAGTCTTTTCCTTGGATTAACGGTATCGTGAAGTGCTTTCCTTCCCACCCATTCTTTTGCTGCTGTGCATTAACTGACTGAGCTGCCTGAAGAAGTATGTAGAACTGCTACTAGGCGTGACTCTGCTTGAAGGAAAGGGGATAGCTTGAGCCTAATTTTAAAACTGGTAGCTTTTAAGTCTGGATTATTCCTACATGTTGATAATTAGCCAAATAAACAGACTAACCTAGAAATTATATGTGTTTTGTATAACCCAACTTTGGTCTATAGTTTGACTAACAGATATTGAACAAATGGAAGATTATGAATATGCTTTGAACATACTTATGTTCAAAACATATTCAGAGTATACTATGGTAATCCAAATATGATGTAATTTCAGCATGTTTTAATGTACGTAGAGCTGATATGGCAAGAAATGATATAGCTTGCATTCTTCCCTTAATACTCTCAAGTGTTCCTGACTCTAATAAAGCCTAGGCACCCAGATTTGAAGCTAATGTAGAAGTTTACCTAAACTTTAACACTGAATGTGCAAGAGTCAATATTTTCAAGGTCTAAACCTAGGTTTATTGTCCAATTGAACAGGGGTGACAAACTTGCAGCCCATGGGCCAGAGGCATCATGCACTGGCCATACCCACTCCTGGTTTAGTGAAGAGGAGAAAAATCATGATATGTCATGTGACGACAACGTGGTGCCATGAGTTTGACACCCCTAGACTAGAAGACCCTCTGTCTTGTTAGGATTAAATTGAGCTTGTATGTCCTTCCTTTTTCTTCTTCTTCTTCTTCCATTCAATCATGTTTGAACCTTGGAGATGTCCCTGCAGTTTTCTTGGATAGGTTTTTCCAAAAGCCGCCTTCTGAAAGAAAGTGCCTGCCCCAAAGTCACCCAGATGACTTTGTGCCCAAGGCAGGACTAGAAACTCACCATCTCCCAGTTTCTAGCCTGATGCCTTAACCACTACGTCAAACTGGCTCCTGCCTGGGGAATTGTGGGAGTTGAACCCCATCCCTCTTAAAGTTGCTGAAGTTGAGAAACATTGTACTATAACTTCAATGGTTTTGGATGGTTGTTTTTATAAGCTTGTACATACACTATCCTCTTTGTTGATATTTTGGAAAGAAGTCCACTTTTCTGTTCATTTTTAAAACTTCCTTACAAAGTTCATGGTAGTAGTTTCCTAGCGTTAATTATTTTCTATTATTCCCATCATTTCACTATACTTTATTCTATCAAATCTTACCAGAGAACACTTTCCCATTCACCTATATTTACAAAGCAAGCCATAGTTTTAGTAATCCTAGTATCTTCTATCAACTGTGTTCACAAAACTCTATGAGCCCAAACATACCAAATAACATTTGGGCTTTTGGGTTCTGAGAGCAAAACATTTCTCAATTTCCAGCCTGTCCAATTCTTCTCTTTAGTCACATTATATTTTTTCCATATCTAGTATTGACACAAATTCCGTACATGCACATCCAAGGTACTTAGAAGGGTATTGAGCTGCCATTCTGCATATATGTTACAATGCAGTCTTTATATATGCACTATGCAGAGAGGGCTAGAGAGTCTCTTAATGAGTTGTGCTCTTTGGAAGTTGATAAAGGTAAAGGTTCCCCTTGCACATATGTGCTAGGTTCCCAACTCTAGGGGGCAGTGCCTATCTCCGTTTCAAAGCCGAAGAGCCAGCGCTGTCCGAAGACATCTCCGTGATCATGTGGCCGGTATAACTGCATGGAAAGCTGTTACCTTCCCACCAAAGGTGGTCCCCATTTTTTGACTTGCATTTTTACATGCTTTCAAACTGCTAGGTTGGCAGAAACTGGGACAAGAAAGGGGAGCTCACTCTGTTACGTGGCACTAGGGATTTGAACCGCCAAACTGCTGACCTTTCTGATTGACCAGTTCAGCGTGTTAGCCACTGAGCCACCGTGTCCCTGTTTGAAGTTGATATAACAAAGTAAAATCAATTGAAAGGATATTTTACATTGTAGTTGGCTTGCAACACATCAGTAGAATAAGAGTGAGGGTGAGAATGCTCTTTCCTTGAAATGAACAAATAATGCTTTTGTAAGATCTCAAGCTTAAGTCATGGAACAGGGATTCAGGTGAGAAGCCAGTCAGGTTTGGTATTAGTCTATGATGACCATAAATGGGCAGAGCTGGCAATTAAGCCTCTTTCTCCTTTTCAGAACTTCCGCATTGTGCACATACTCTTGGCAACAACCACACATACCGTAGTTCAAAGAACACAATATGCCATTTTATATGGTAATTTTGCAGTAGTTGTGCTCATTTTGTTAATTCTTTTAAATATTTATGCCAACTAGTTTCAAGTTGTGCCACATGTGATAAACTCTTCTTTCAGTCATTTGTATTCATGAGATAGCTAAAAACTGGGGGAAACATTACCGTAATTAGATAAAGGACCTATAGAACATACAACTACTTGATTTGTCCATCGAAGAATTACTGATTCATGAAAGCCTTAAAAAAAACTCTCAAAGGCTGACTCGACTTCAGATATAATGTGATAGCAGATGAAAGGTATGATCGCAAGGAATTTGCTTAGAAAATGGTTCTACTGACTTAACTTTTGAATTAGTTCTGATTAGCATTAGCATTTTTAAAAAACAGATTTAGTATCTTTCCTTTCCAGACTATTTTTCAAACGAATACATTTTAATAGTCTTATTTTGGCATACTGGTAACTCCAGTAACCATCCTGGTTAGCATTAACAACAGCTCTTTATCAGTAACAACAGCTCTTTATTGCAACTCAAGTAAACATCCAGCTGGGGAATGGTCGGGCAGCATCCCCTTTTAAAGGGATCTGTAGACCTCTTGACCGATGGGATTCAACCTCTATTCCCGCCGGAACAGAGGACCTTGGTGGAAACCTCTGTCAGTCTGTTGAGGGGGGGGATATCTAACAGTTTACTTAGACTGTATGACACTAGTAAATTATCTTTGAAGATTGCAGTTTGTGACATTGGTCATTTTGTTTTTAAAAACTCAGTTAAAATAAATTATGGTTTACCATGATGTGTGAAGCCTGCCATGATGAAACAGCTTGCTTCTGTCAAGCTGATGCAAGTCATTGTAAGATCAACATTTTAGACTACACACACACACACAGAGACACACAGACACACAGACACACACACACACTCTAGTAGAAATATATATTTAAGTGTAATGCATACACACACACACACACAGAGAGAATCTATATGTGTATGCATATGTGTTTGTGTTGAGCAGAAAGTAAATGAATATTGGATTTTGCTTTATACACAAAAGCTTCTTTTTTGTGAGGCACACCTAAGATTAGATTTGTCATTTTTTATTGATTGAATAAATGTATATAGAACACATATTTTTATCATTAAAAAATAGTTTCCTGTATTTCCACTTGTATTACAGAGGTCTCATACTGCTGAAAACATTGTATGATTTTGTTGCAATGAGCTTCTCCCAAAAATAGCACTAATATATAATATCGAAACCTCAGGTTTTACTCAGACACATTTTTACAGTTCATAAATTCCTAGCTATTCATTTCCCAATCAAATATTAGAGGAGAATAGAACAGGATGTGAAATAATTCCCCTATAGGCTTATCCACTTTTCAGTGAA